>NC_056738.1:453788177-454088177 GCF_019279795.1 Protopterus annectens
ACATCCACATTCCAAGCTTGTGGGGAGTCCTTGTGCAGAATTAGTCCAACTGGTAGTTCTGGGGGGCAAACAGGTCCATCTCTGGGCTCCCCCATTTGTTTAACATGCTGTCTTTGGTTCCAGTTTCCACTTGTGTGGGTCCATGAGATTTCTGCTTAGTCTGACAGTGTATTTAGTTTTCCTGACAGATACTGAGCCTGTAGGTGCACCTGGTAGCTCAAGGCTGTGTTCCACAGAGCCATGGCTAGTCTGCAGAGGGTATGAGTGGGTTCCCCCCTGCTTGTTTACGTACCACTAACAGTGGTGTCAGTCTACCATTAATTGTCCTCAAAGAATGTGGTCCTTGAAAGCTGTCAGAGCATTCTGTACAGCTAACATTTCTTTTTGATTGATATGCAGGTGCATGAATTCGGTTCCATTTGTCCTGAATACACCTCCCTGCCAAGTGAGCCTCCCATGCATAGTCTGACATGTCTGTTAGGGATTGGGCAGCAGGGGGTAGAGTGAATGGCAGTCTTGTTTTGGTGACAGGCCTCTGCCCACCAAAGGAACTAACTGTAGGCAAGGTATGATAGGAATCATTGCTTCTAGATCCTGAGAATGCTGACACCATAGGCTTTTTAGATACCATTGTAGTTTCCTCATATGCAGTCTTGCATATGGAATTAGGAGAATGCAGGGGGCCATGAACCACAAGGCTTGCAGTATGTCTTGCAGATAGCAGGGTTTTTGGGGCCATTTGTTTGAAGTAAGTTACCAAATGAATTTGCATGATGTCAGGTTGTCAGGGGTATAAAACCTGCAGCAGACGCCATTACATCAGTTTTTCTTGCCACAGATGTCAGGTGCCCCCCAAATGGGGAGCAAATAAAATTAAAACACAAAAATATACCTCCAACCAAAAGCAAATACACCAAAAAGGCTTTTAAGCATAGTAAAAGAAACTAAGTTATAGTAAGAGAAAACGGGGCTGGAGGGAGAGTAACCAGGACTGCAACCGTGAATACACCAACAGCTACATTTATGGTAAGTGCACACAACTGTAGTACGTTTAGTGTTTCATGGTTGCAGTCAGAGTTGGGTAGATTCCCAAAGCTATGGTTGGGAGGATGGATTTATACAGCATTAGGACCAGCTATAAGGCCCTGCAAGACTTAGTGGCAAAGCCAGCTCTGGATTTATAGAAAACTGGTAAATGATAATGCTTGGTGAAAGTATGCACTGAACTCCAGGTAGCAGCTTCTAGAATATTCCTGGTAGAAATACCTCTGAGAAAGGCTGCAGAAGCAGATGTAGCCCTGGTGGAAAGAGATCTGATACCCTGGGGGATAGGTTTTCCATGGTGCTTATAGCAGAAATGAATGCAATGGTTTATCCATTTAGAAATAGTTTTGAAATAGCCTTCCCCTGTGCCCCAGCAGCAATTGCCACTAGCAATTCAGATTTTCTTATAAATTTAGCTCTGTCCAAGTAGAATCTAAGTTGTCTGTGCACATCTAAGGAATGCAGTACCTATTCCCCTTTATTCTGTGGATTGAGAAAGAAGGTTTACAAATGAATGGACTGGTTAAGAGCCACACTGGAAACCTTGGACATGAAGGATGGATTTATCCTTGGGAGATGCCCTGTCTGCATGAAAGATGATGAAAGGCTCCACTTTCATAAGGGCCTATAATTCAAATATCCTTCTAGCTGAAGTGATTGCTAAGAGGAAGGCTGTTTTCCAAGAAAGAAATTTTAAGTCTGCAGTAGCAGCTGGCTTGAAAGGAGGTAAAGTGAGCTTTTCCAAAACAAAGTTAAGGTCCCAGGCAGGGGTAGGTGCTCTCCTGGGTGGTCTCAAGTTCTTTGATCCTCTGAGATACTGTTTGAGTATGGGATGAGAAAAGAGGGGTGGTTCTGTGTTAGTGAGCTGAAATAGATGACGTATGGATTTTAATACAGGAAAAAGACAGGCCCTTGTGAAGCATCTCTGTTGAGTATTGCAAAATCTGAGGAAAATTGGGCACTGCTGTGCTCATCCCTAAAGATTTGCTCCAGGCACAGAATCTTTTCCATTTGTCGGCATAAGATTTTCTAGTACTAGGTCTTCTCGCCTCCAAGATGACATCCATCACAGGTTTGCTGAGGGATGCTAAGGATGAATTTAAGTGATTAGCCAAGCTGCAAGGTTCGATGTTGGGAGCTGAGGGTGCACAATTTGGTTCTCCTGCTGAGACCGTAAGGAAGGTGCCTGAGGCAGGTGCCATGGAGATATTTGAGACTGCACAGGAGTGGGTACCAGTGTTGGCATGGCAAGTCTGGAGCAATCAAAATCATTTTTGGTTTGTCCTGTGACTTAGCAGAACTTTTGGAGAGCAGAGGGAGAAAGGCGTAGACTGATTTGGTGCTCTGTCCTTCAGCTTGGAAAAACCTCTTTCCAGGCTTTTTTTGTGCAGAGTCCTTGTGCAAAATTTGTCCAACTGGTAGTTCTGGGGGGAAGCAAATAGATCCATGTCTGGGCTCCCCCATTTGCTTGTCAACATGTTGAAAATCCGTGGTTCCAGTTTCCACTCGTGTGGGTTCATGAGATTTCTGCTTAGTCCATCTGCCACTGTATTCAGTTTTCCTGGCAGGAAATGAGCTTGTAGTTGCACTTGGTAGCTCAAGGCCGTGTTCCACAATGCCATGGATAGTCTGCAGAGGGGGTAGGAATGTGTGCCCCCTGCTTATGTACCACATAGGTGGTGTTGTCCGTCTTTACCATTAGTTGTCCTTGATGAATGTAGCCCTTGAAGGCTGTCAGAGCATTCTGTACAGCTAACATTTTTTTGGGTTCCATTTGCCCTGAATGCACTTCCCTGCCAGGTGAGCCCCCCATGCATAGTCTGAGGAGTCTGTAGTTAGGGTTTGGGCGGCAGGGGTTAATGTGAATGGCAGTTGCTTGTTTTGGTGGCAGGACTCTGCTCACCATAAGAACTCTAGGCGTAGGCAAGGTATGATGGGAATCATTGTTTCCAGGCTGTGACAATGCTGACTCCATAGACTCAAGTACCACTGAAGTTTCCTCATATGCAGTCTTGCATATGGAATTTTAAGAATGCAGGAGGCCATGAACCCCAAAGCTTGCAGTATTTGTCTTGCAGATAGCAGGGTTTTTGTGGCCATTTGTTTGGCATTAGTTACCAAATGAATTTGCTTTTCTGGCGTGAGGAAAGCCATCTGGGCAGTTGTATTCAAGCTTGCACCCAGGAATGTAATCTGTTGAGAGGGTACCAGTTGTGATTTCCTTTCGTTTATGGTGAAACCTAGACAAGTTAGAACCCTTTTTACAAATGCCAGATTTATATGTATGGCTTGGTTTTCTGCCAGAATTAGACAATCGTCCCGGAATGGATATATCTGAATATTTCTTTGCCTGCAAAATGCAATTACTGGAGCCAGATACTTTGTGAATACCCTGGGCGCAGTAGACAAGTCAAAGGGCAGTGCAGAGAACTGATAATGCAAGTAGCCTGCTTTGAAGCATAGGCTTCTGCAAGATTCCCTGATTGGGATATGCAGGTAAGCTTCTTTTAAATCTAGAGTTGCCAAGAAATAATTCTAGTCAGCATCTATAATTATGGAATGTCCAGAAAGGTGTTAGACAGGTCCAGAATTGGAAGCCATGATTTGTCTTTTCTGGGTACCAGGAAAAGCCTGGAATAGAAACCTTGTCCCTTTTCCTCTTCTGGTACTGGTTGAATAGCCCCCCATGTTTAAGAGGGAAAGTACTTGTTTGTGCCTCCGCCCACTGATTTGGGGGTAGGTTTGGCCACCCGTTTTGGTGTTGGCAGTGTGTGGAAATTAAATCTGTATCCCTAGGACACTATTTAAAAAAAACATTTGTCCTGGGTTATGAGTTCCCAGTTTTTTTGCATGAAGAGCAATCTTTCCCCCCAAAGGGGCAGCTAAAAGGTAAGTGCTTGGTAATTTTTAAGAGACTGTTGAACATGGGGGTGTCGTTATTTCCAGATATGGAAGTGGAAGCCCCCCATTGCTTAGCTGAGTCTCCCTTGGGACTGAAACCTGGTGCTTTTGGTGCGTCTGGGTTTGGCTCGAGTGGATCTGAAAGGAGCTGGAAAGGACCAATTCTTAGTAGGCCAGTGCCTACTAAATCTTGGAGGTTGCACTTGTAAATCTTTTATAGTTTACACAGTTTTAAACTTCCACCTTTAGAACTTCAGCCTTATTGCCAAACAGGCAGTCCCGATTTAAAGGAGCATCCAACAATTTTGCTTTAACATGATCAGGCAGAGATTGCTCCTTAAACCAAGCATACCTTCCAAGCACAGACCCAGTAACAGCAGCCCTGCAAGAGGCCTCTAAAGAATCAAAACCACACTGCAAATGATGTTTTCCAACTTGTTCAGCAGAATGCAATAAATCCTGTAAATCTTTATTTTTCAGTGTCAATTTTCTGTTTAAGTAGTCTCATATGTTATTTCAGCATATGAAATTGGCAGATTAAAGCAGATTGCCAAGGTTGCAGAAGTAAAAACCTTTTTACCTCATCTATCCAGCACCCTGGAGTCTGAGAAGGGGAAGGATTTTTAGCAGTAGAAGCCTTAATGCCCTTGGGCCCCTGAGAAATGGTTTCTGTATCCGCAACAGGACTTTTGAAAAGGAACTTGTGGGACTCTGGAACCCTGTAGTATTTGTCCGGTTTAATAGGAGCCGGAGGCAGGGAATCAGAGGCCATACTGAATTCCAAAAACACAATGTCTAGTATAGGAGTTATAGCCAAAGGCCTATGCTGATGTAGAAGGAAGTCCCAAAGCCTCTTTAGAATCAGAAAATTCCTGACTTTAGCAGTGATAATTGGTGTTGTACCTCTTTTTATGGACTATTACTATGTATAACATTTTTTGTCTGAACTTTTCTCCTCTGGCCTCTACAGAACATGTATATATCCAGTTAGACTAGCCCGGTCAAAATAAGTAAAAAAAAATACAAATACAAATGGTCCCTTAAGGTATGCAAAGTTTCCCCAAAAGAAAAGTCCTCGGGGGGGGGGGGGGGGGTGCAGAGGGAATGGAATCCTCTGCATCAGAATCCTCATAAGTAGGAATGGACAAATCCAGGTCATTGGAAGAATTAGAAGAAACAGAGTCCTAGGCCTCTTAGAAAAGGGGGGGGGGGGTTGACTACCCCTGATTAGAGCAATAAGATCTTCAGCCATTTTGATTTTTTTTTTTAGGCATAGGGGCCTGGGCGTCTGCTTTTTAGACAGATCGAGATTTAGGCCTTAGAAAAGAAGGTGGAGTCTGTTTAATATGCAAGTCTGTAGGCCTGAATACACCCTCGAAGCTGGTGCCTGCACAGTGGCTCGACCCACCCAAGGTACAGACATCCGCGGGTTCCATAAGTGAAGCAACACGCGGCATACTGGACTCCAAATGGGTCTCTGTAGAGGCCTGCGAGTCAGAAGTAGCAGCTATCAGGTGCTGCAAAAGCACCTCAGAGTACTGGAGAACTGGTGACTGGCTTACAAGCGTTGTCAGCAGTTTTGGACCTAGACTGCCTGTGTGTTTGAGTTTTCAGAATTCCGGTAGTCTGATGGCCAACAGAAATAATTTCTGGATAAACAGAACAGAAATATTTAGAGGCAAAAATGTACAGAGAGATAGTGCGCTGATTAAATAAAGCACAAAACCGACAGCAAGGTACGTCGTGGTCAGGGCCTAGGCAAGGAATACAGTAAAAATGAAAATCTTTGAGGTATTTGCTTTCTACAAGTAATGTAATTAACTTTTCCCCTGACATCAGTAAGTAGCAAGAAAGTTTCCCCAACGGGGTACTTAACTTTAAGTTGAAGACTTGGGTTCAGAAACTTGAAAAACGAAATTTCAGGAGTCTGCTGACTGGCACTTGCAAACTGCTTCGGGCACTGCACAGCAAGAAAGACTGATATAATAGTGTTGGCTGCATGTTTTATACCAGACAAACTGACGTCATGGAAGGGACAGCAACCGACAGGACCCAAGACTTTGTTAATCAGGCCAACTGAAGGCAACCTGCCAGATTACCCAAATGAAATGACTGGAACAGTGAAACACGAAGATCAGCAGCCCTGCAAAATGCCTCTAGTGAATCAAAACCACATTGCAAAGTAGGTTTTCCAACTTGTTCAGCAGAATGCATTAAATCCTAAGGGTAAGGAGTCAGGGGCCAAGCTACACTCTGAAAAGGCATTAATGTCCAGTACAGGGGGGATAGCTAATGTCCTGCATTGGGGCAGGAGTAAGAAATCCCCAAGCCTCTTTAGAATCAGAGTAATCTGGCTTTCCCAGCAAAAATGCTTCCTAAGAGCGTGCAAGGTTTCACCAAAAGAGAAATTTCTCTTGAGAGGAAGCAGAGGGAATACAGTCCTCTGCATCAGAATTATCACAGGTAGACAAAGGTAAATCCTGGTCAGAGGAAAAATTTCAGAATCCTGATCGGAATAATCTTAAGGAAATTCAGTCCTAGGTCTGAGGGAGAAGGTTGGCTTCCCCTGATTAAAGGCTTCAGCCATTATCATTTGTTTTTTTAGACAGAGGCCTGACCATGTGGTCTGGGCGTCTGTTTTCTAGGCATGGATAGAGTTTTAGGCCTTGAAAAAGATGGCGTTGGTTTAATATTCAAGTCAGTAGGGCCTGAATACACACTCAGAAGCCTGTGACTGCACAGCAGCTCCAGACCCATCCAAAGTAAAAACATCCGCAGGTTCCACAGTTGAAGCATCTCGTGGCATACCGGACTCCGAATGGGTCTAAGGAGGCCTGCGAATCTGAAGTAGCGGGTAACAGGGGCTGCAAAACCACCTCACTGAGTACCAGCGAACTGGCGACTAGCTTAGAAGCGTCGCCAGCAGCTTTGGACCTAGGCAGCCTATCTTTATCTTTGCGTTTTTCAGAATGTCTGTAGTCGGGGGGGGGGCTTACCGAGGCCATACCTGGGATAATTAAACAGAGTACCAAAATATTTAGAAGTGTAAATATACAGACAATGAAAAGTTTAAATAAGGCACAAAAAACAGACAGCAAGGTACATAGTGGTTAGGGCCTAGGCAAGGAATACAGTATGAATGAATCTTTGAGGTATTTGCTTTCCACAAGAAATACAATTATTGACTTTTACTGACATCGGTTTAGAGCAAGAAAAGTTCCCCAACGGGGTATAGCTTTAAACTTCGGTACGAAAATTTCAGGAGTCAGCCGACCGGCACTTGCAAACTGCTTCTGCTTCAGGCACCGCACAGCAAGAAAGACTGATGTAATGGCGTCAGCTGCATGCTTTATACCCCTGACTACCCGACGTCATGGAAGATGACCGCAACCGATGCAGGACCCAAGACTTCGATAATCAGGCCGAAAGAGGGCTACTGCAAGCAGATAACCCTAAATGACTGCAACAGTGAAACACTAAGAACATCAAGGAAGACAGTTTTTAGGGGCTAAAGACTATTTTGTATGCCTGAGTGACCACAAAATGTCCCACAAGCATCTTTAAACACATTCTCATTATTGCAACAGGTTCTGCACTTACAATTGGCTGTCAGTTTATGAACACAATACATCTCCCCTTGAACCAGTTTAGAGAAGTATATCCTTAGAATTTAAATTGACAGTTCCCATCGTCAAAGCTTCAAACAGCAAATCAGTGCACAGTGGGAATTTCTTACATCACACTTCATCTACAAATACTTAAAATACATATCACAAGATATAAACTGAAGAAAAAGCCAACAGCTTGCCAGAAGCTAAATTTATGAAAGCTATGCAGCACACCTCCAAGCAAGCAATAGTCCACATTTTGGTGTCCAACAGAATATAGATAAAATGAAATTCTGCTTAGGCAGTAAGATTCTAAGATTCTGATCTAAACAGATACCAACAGTCACAGCAGAGGCAAAGGCAGAGTAAAACCTATTAAAGAAAAAAAAAAGTACACTTTTGTACCTACCATAAATGTAGATGTTAGAGTGTATACCCTGCTGCAGTCATCACACTTGGGTTATCCTGCAGTCAGGCGGTCCCGCAGTCGGCCCGAATTCCAAAGTCGTGGTCCGGCGTCTGTTGCTGTCGCTTCTTCCCTGACGTCAGAGCGCCAGGGGTATATCAGAGGCATCAGACGCCATTTTCTTAAGTTTTCTCTTAGGCAGAAGCAAATACACCACAGAGGTAGTATAGGATAGAGTGGTAGAGAAGTTCAGAGGGGATGGAGGGAGGGTAACCTGGACTGCAGCAGGGTATACACACCATCTACATTTATGGTAGGTACAAAACTGTACTATGTTCATTGTGTTACCCTGCTGCAGTCATCACACTTGGGTAGAATCCCAAAGCTAAGGATGGGAAGTGGAGTCAAACAGGGTTAGACTGGGCTAGAAGGCCCTGGAAAACTGCAGTGGCGAAGCCAGCTCCAGTCTTAGAGTAAAGTGGTAAGTGGTAATGTTTGGTGAAGGTGTGTACTGAACTCCAAGTTGCAGCTTCCAGAATATCCTTGGTTGGCACCCCCCTGAGGAAGGCTGTAGACGTAGCTGCTGACCTGGTAGAGTGGGGCCTTATGCTAGCAGGAACTGGTTTTCCATGGTGGGTGTAGCAAAAACGTATGCAATGTCCTATCCATTTGGAAATTGTCTGTTTTGAGATGGCCTTTCCTTGTGATGCTGTAGCATAGGTTACAAAAAGCTGGTCAGATTTTCTGAAAACCTTAGTTTTATCCAAGTAGTAACGTAGCTGCCTGTGAATGTCCAAGGAATGCTAGAGTCTTTCTCCTTTGTTCTGTGGGTTTGGAAAGAAGGTGGGTAAATGGATGGTTTGATTTAGAGCCAAACTGGATACCACCTTAGGCATAAAGGAGGGGTTAAAGCTCTGAAACTCTTCTAGCTGAAGTAATTGCTAGCAGCAGGGCAGGGCAGTCTTCCATGATATAAACTAAGTCAGCTGAGAAAGCTGTCTCAAAAGGAGGTAGCTTGAGTTTTTCCAGAACAAAGTTGGTCCCAAGTAGGTGTTGGTGCTCTCCTGGGAGGCCTAATGTTTTGGCCCCTCTGAGAAACTGCCTTAGGAGTGGATGTGAAAATAAGGGAGGATCAGTGTTGTAGTGAGCAGAAATAGCTGAGGCGTGGATCTTAATAGATGAAAAAGAAAGCCCTTTGTGCAACATCTCAGTTAAATATTGCAGAATCTGAGGTATATCAGGCTGAAGGGTACTTTGGCCTTTAGCTTGGTTCCAGGCGCAAAACCTTTTCCATTTGTCTGAGTAGGATTTCCTGGTGCTGGGCCTCCAGAATAACATCCATAACAGCTTGAGAGAGGAGCTGGCTGGTTGCTTAGGTGATTTGCCATGCAGCCAAGTTTAAGGTTTTCAGTTGGCTGTGTAGAATCTGATTGTCTTGCTGTGTGAGCAGGTGGGTAATTTGTGGTAGAATCCATGGTGGGCACTGGGCCATATTCCTTAATAGTGGGTACCAGTGCTGGCGTGGCCAGTCTGGGGCAAGGAGTATCATTCGGGGTCTCTCCATCCTGACTTTCAGTAGCACCTTTGTGAGAATGGGTAATGGAGGAAAGGCATATACTGTTAGCATTTTCCAACTGAATGAGAGTGCGTCCACTTTCCAAGCTTGGTGAAAAGTCGTTGTGCAAAATTTTGTTAGCTGATAGACCCGTTTGCCAGCCCTCAGAACTATGTCTGGGAGCCCCCACTTTTGAGCTATCATTGCAAATACTTGTGGATCCAGATTCCACTCTTGGGGATCCATGATGTTTCTGCTTAGGTCTGCCAATGTGTTCTTTTTTCCTGGCAGGAATTGAGCTTGTAACTGAACTTGGTAAGCCAGTGCTGTGTTCCACAAGGTCATTGCTTGCCTGCATAGAGGGAAGGAGTGTGTACCCCCTTGTTTGTTTATGTACCATATTACTGTGGTGTTGTCTGTCCTTATGATAAGCTGTCCTGGATGTAAGAGGTCCTTGAAGGCTGTCAGAGCATTTTGTACAGCTAGCATTTCTTTTTGATTGATGTGCAGATTCCTTTGATCTGCAGTCAATATGCCTTGAACGCACTGTCCTGCCATGTGCCCCCCAGGAATAGTCAGATGCATCTGTTGTCAGTTTGCCTGGCTGGGGGTAGGATGAAAGGCTGACCCTTGTTGAGGTGACATGCCTGTGACCACCATAGAAACACCTGTTGAAGGCAGGGAATGAGAGGTATCATTGTTTACAAGCTGTGGCGAGTCCATACGCTTTTTAGGTACCATTGTAATTTCCTCATGCAGTTTTGCAAATGGTATTAAGCCCAAGGCCTGCAGAATTTTTCTTGCAGGGAGTTGGGTCTTTGTTGCCATTGTTCTGAAGTATTGAGTTAATTGTAGTTTGTCTGGTGTCAGATAAGCCATCTGGGCCGTTTTATTCAAGCTGGCACCCAGGAATGTCATTTTGATTTCTTTTCATTTACTGTGTACCCTAGGCAACTTAGATGTTTTACAAAAGCCAGGTGTTGTAAGAGAATGTCCTTGCTTTCTGCTTGGATGAGACAGTCGTCCAGGTATGGGTATATCTGAAATCCTCTGTCTGCAGTATGCAATTACTGGTGCCAGGCATTTTGTGAAGACCCTGGGCGCAGTAGATAAGCCAAAGAGCAGTGCAGAGAATTGGTAATGGGTTGAACCTGCAATGAAATGGAGGTAACTTCTGCAATTTTGTATGATAAACAGGTATGCCTCCTTGAGTTCCAACATTACTAGCCAAGCTTTCTTGCCAAACATGGGAAGAAGCTGCTGTAGTGTTAGCATCTTGAATTTGGGTACTTGCAAGAAGGTGTTGAAAGGTCCAAAATGGGTCTCCAAGCATTGTCCTTTCTGGGGACTAGAAAGAGCCTTGAGTAAAATCTTTGGCCTTGCTCCTGTGTAGGTACCAGTTGAATGGCTCATGTCCATGAGAGCTGTAATTTGTTTTTGTGCCTCTGCCCATTGATTGTGGCAGGTTTGGCATTCCTTTTATCCTTGGCAAGGTGTGGAAATGGAATCTGTATCAGTGTGAAATAATGTCTAGGACCCATTTATCCTTTGTGACTATGCTCCAGTTGTCTGCAAAAAGTGCTAATTTTCCTCCCAAGGGAGCTGCCAAGAGAGTTTTGCTTGGCAGCTTGAGGTTGAAGTCATTGTGTTTGCCTTCTAGTAGTTTGGGACAGTACAGTTTTGTACCTACCATAAATGTAGATGTTCGAAGATCCACATTGCTGCAGTCCTTACACTTGGGTAGTCCGCTGTCCTCGGTCGGCCCGAATATCAAAGTATAAGGCTGACGTCGGTCAAGGCGCATTTGACTGACATCAGGACGTCAGGGTACAAATGCGCATGACCGACGTCATATCCTCAGTCTTTTCTTGCCCCAGATGTCAGAAGACCCTAAAAATAAAGGTCAAAACCAAAAGACAGCAAACACCCAACCAACCACCCTTGCACTAACTATGTACAAAATATACAATATACAATGTACAACCCAACCCACACAACCACCTCTAACTACAGAGGGGAAGGAGGGAGGGTAAATTGGACTGCAGCAATGTGGATCTTCGAACATCTACATTTATGGTAGGTACAAAACTGTACTATGTTCTTCATCTCACATTGCTGCAGTCCTTACACTTGGGTAGAATCCCAAAGCAGAGGTAAGGGAGGATGGCTAACTACAAGGAAGCAGGAGCTGCCAACATGCCCTGCAAAAACAGCAGTGGCAAAACCAGCCCTGGACTTAGAGTAAAGTGGCAGGTGATAATGCCTAGAGAAAGTATGCACTGAACTCCAAGTAGCTGCCTCCAAAATATCCTTGGTTGCCACTCCCCTCAAAAAAGCTGTTGAAGTGGCAGTAGCCCTAGTGGAATGAGGCCTAATCCCAGCTGGAACCTCCTTGCCATGATGGGAACAACAGAAAGCAATGCAAAACCCAATCCACTTAGAAATAGTTTTAGACACAGGCTTGCCCTGAGAACGCAAAGCAAAAGAAACAAACTGCTGAGACTGCCTGAACCCTTTAGTTCTGTCCAAATAATAACGCAACTGCCTGTGTACATCTAAAGTGTGCAAAATCTTTTCCCCTTTATTTTGGGGATTTGCATAAAAAGTAGGCAAATGAATAGTTTGGTTTAAAGCCACACTAGAAACCACCTTAGGCATAAAGGAAGGATTAGTACGTAATGATACCCTATCCTTATGGAAAATCAAGAAAGGCTCAACTGCCATAAGGGCCTGCAATTCAGAAACCCTTCTTGCAGAGGTAATTGCCAACAAAAAAGCAGTCTTCCATGATAAATATTTCAACTCAGAAGTAGCTGCAGGCTCAAAAGGTTGTAGAGTGAGTTTCTCCAACACAAAATTGAGATCCCAAGCAGGAGTAGGAGCTCTTCGTGGGGTCTTATATTCTTTGCCCCTCTAAGAAATTGCTTGAATAAAGGATGAGAAAACAATGGTGGGACACCATCATAGTGAGCCGAAATTGCTGCAGCATGAACCTTAATAGAAGAGAAAGACAAACCCTTGTCCAGTAACTCAGTAAGATATTGAAGAGCCACACTCAAATTAGGCTCAGAAACATCAAAATCTTTTGCTGCACTCCAAAATAAAAATCTCTTCCATTTATCTGCGTACACTTTCCTTGTACTAGGCCTTCTAGCTTCCAAAATCACATTCAAAACTTGTTGTGGAAGTTGAGACCCTCTATGGTTCAAAACAGAATATGCCAGGCTGTCAGGTGCAGAGAGTGAAGTTTGACATTCAGCAAATGGCTGTCCTCCTGTGACAACAGGTGTGGAATTGGAATTGAAGGCAAAGGCCATGGAGGCTTCCGTACCAGACTTCTCAGTAATGGGTACCAGTGCTGTCGAGGCCAATCTGGAGCTATTAAAATCATCCTTGGCTTGTCCTGTCTGACCTTTAGAAGTACCTTTGGGAGGAGAGGCAGAGGAGGAAAGGCATACACATGAAGATTGCTCCAATTGAAAGAAAGAGCATCCACTTTCCAAGCTGTGGGATGAAACCTTTTTGTGCAAAACTTTGGCAGCTGATGGTTTAGTGGAGAAGCGAACAGATCTATGTCTGGAGTTCCCCATGACACTGTCAATTTCTGAAATACTTGAGGATCCAATTTCCACTCGTGGGGATCCATAATTGCCTGCTCAACACATCTGCTAAGGAGTTCTGTGCTCCTGGCAGAAACCTTGCCTGAAGATTGAGCTGTAAACTGAGAGCAGTCTCCCACAAAATCATTGCTTGCCTGCATAGAGGATAAGAATCGTTCCCCTTGCTTGTTGATGTACCACATGACAGTTGTGTTGTCTGTTAGAATCAACACCTGCCCTGGAAGAAGTAATTCCTTGAAAGCTATTAATGCAAACTGGACTGCTAACATCTCCTTCATGTTGATATGTAGATGTCGTAGTCTGGCAGGCCACTTGTTTTGTATCCACTTTCCATGTAGATGAGCTCCCCAAGCTTTGTCTGAGGCATCTGTCGTTAAAATCAGACTCGCCTCTGGCCGGGTCACAGAGTCCCTTGTTTAGGTGACATTCCTGAGCCCACCATAAAAATTCCTTTTGAATGCAAGGTATTATTTGAATGACAGTGTCCAGATCCTGGCAGTGCTGTGTCCATACATTTTTGAGATACCATTGTAGCTTCCTCATATGCAGTTTGGCATTGGGAAGCACCAGAATACAAGATGCCATGAACCCTAATGCTTGAAGGACTGTCCTTGCAGTCAGCACGGACTGATGAGATAGTTGACGGAAGTAAAGGGATAGACTCTTTTGTTTGTCCGTGGTTAGAAAGGCCATCTGGGATGCTGTACTCAGTCTCACACCCAGAAAGCACATGTCCTGAGAGGGTACTAGACTGGACTTTATTTCGTTCACAGAATACCCCAGGCATCTTAGCACTGCTATCACATATTCCAAATGATGAAGAAGCTCTTCCCTTCCTTGGGCCAAAATCAGGCAGTCGTCCAAATAAGGATAGATCTGTATTCCTTTTAACCTGAAGAAAGCTATCACTGGAGCCAGAACTTTCGTGAATACTCTGGGCGCAGTAGATAAGCCAAAGGGCAATGCAGAGAACTGATAGTGAGAAGTCCCAGCTCGAAAACGCAGATACTTCCTGCAACTTAGTCTGATAGGAACATGAAGGTAAGCCTCCTTGAGATCCAAAGTTACCATCCAATGATCTTTGCCCAGCAGAGGTAAAAGCTGCTGTAACGTCAACATTTTGAACTTGGGAATGTCCAGATAAGTGTTGAGGGTAGATAAATCCAAAATTGGTCTCCACGTGTTCCCCTTCTTTGGTACTAGGAACAGGCGAGTAAAATCCTAGGCCCACTTCTGGCATAGGGACCGGCTGTATGGCCCCTATTTGGAGTAACAGAGAAACTTGCTTGTGAGCCTCTATTCTTTGTTGAGGAGGAATGTCTGGCATGCCTTTGAAAGGAGGCAAGGTATGGAAATAAAACCTGTAACCGTGGTGTATGATATCCAATACCCATCTGTCTTGGGTAATTAAACTCCAATTTTCTTTGAAAAGTGCCAACCTTCCTCCCAAAGGTACTGCCAGGCGAGAAGGCTCTGGCTGCTGAAAAGGTAGGTCATTGGGTCTGTTCTGAAAGGACTGACCCCTGCCCTCACCAAGACTGTGCAGGAGAACTCCCTGTTCTAGGCCTGAAAGAGCCCTGAGCTCTGCCCCTACCACGTCTAGATCTACCCCTAGACTGGGAATCATAAGAAGGATACGTCCACCCCTTAGTAGGCCAATTTCTACTAAACTTTGGAGGCTGGACCTGCAAAAAATCTTTAACAGTCTGCATAGACTTAGCCTTGTCTTCCATTTTCTTTAAAACTGCCTCAACAGGAGGACCAAACAACACATCAGATTGTAAAGGAGCATCTAAAATCCTTGTTTTAACATGTTCAGACAAATTTTGATCCCTCAGCCAGGCGTGCCTGCGAAGAACTGACCCAGTGGCAGCCACCCTAGACGAGGCCTGTACAGCATCAAAACCACATTGCAAAGAATGCTTACCCACCTGTTCAGAAACATGCACTAAATCTTGCAACTCTTTACAATCAATACCTACTGCCAGAGCATCAACCTTAGACTTTAATTGTGAAAGGAGATAGTTCTGGTATTTCAACATGTGAAACTGGCAATTCAAAGCCCTCATAGCAAGAGTGGAAGAAGTATAAACTTTCTTTCCCCATCTATCCAAGGCCCTAGCCTCTTTGTCTGCAGGAACCGGATTCTTAACAGAAGCCTTAACACCTTTAGGCCCCTGACTAACAGTTTCTGGGTCAGCCCTAGGACTCTTAAAAAGATACTTATGAGCTTCAGGCACCCTGTAATACCTATCCGGCTTAACAGGAGCAGGAGGCAAAGAATCAGGATTAAGAGAAGCCTCTGCAAAAACATCTTCTACTACATCCAAAACAGGAGGTATAGCCAAAGGCCTATGCTGGGGCAAAAACAAAAATTCCCTAAGCCTTTTCCTGGAATCAGAGAAGTCCTGACCTTCCCACTTAAAATGCTCCCTCATGGAATGAAGAGTTACTGAAAAAGAAAAATCCTCAGGAGGAGAAGCAGAAGGAGTAGAATCATCCAGATCAGAATAAGGAGAGTACTCCTGCAAGTCTTCAGCCGAAGACTCTGAAACATCCGAAGCCTGCTCAAAACCCCCCAGCTCAGGCTCCAACCTAGGTCTCTTATCAGGAGGGGGCATAGAACCCCTAATTAAAGTAATCAAATCTTCTGCCATTTTAAGCATATGCTTCTTGGGCACAGTACCTGAAGAGCTAGGGGTAACACCAACTGAAGCCAAACCTGGCCTGCCCCTGGGAGAAGCCTTTGAAACAGAAGGAGAGGGCCTAGCCACCCTAGGAAGGGAGGGGAGTATAGTAACCTGAGAAGCCCCCTCAGCCTGACTTGCCTCCTGAGAGGCCACATCCTGCAATAATAAGGTCTCACCCTGGGAACACAAAGAAACCTCCGGCGGAGCCACCAGCTCCACCGACACCTCCAAAGAACCGGCGTCCGGTACAGACTGTTCTTCTAGCCTAGGCTTAACTGCCTTGTCCTTGCGCTTCTTCGAAGAAGCGGGCGTCGGAGCATCCAACAGCATTTTATAATTACACCGCTTCCCAAAGACTAACCTTGCACAATCCAACCTTCTCTTTATAGTGCGTTTATTAAATCTAGCACAAGAGCGACAGCCAACAACGTCGTGCTCAGGCCCTAAGCAAGGAATACACAAAGTATGATAATCTCTATGCGGTATCTGTTTCCCACAAGAAATACAATTATTGACTTTTTCTGACATCCGGTAAATCACTGAGGCAAGAAAAAACTAAAATATTCCCCAACGGGGTACTTAGCCAACTTTGAACTCGGTCTGAAACTTCAAACTTGAAAAATCTCAGAACGCCAACCGGCACTTGCAATGCTGCTTCTGCATCGGACCATGCGGCAAAAAAGACTGAGGATATGACGTCGGTCATGCGCATTTGTACCCTGACGTCCTGATGTCAGTCAAATGCGCCTTGACCGACGTCAGCCTTATACTTTGATATTCGGGCCGACCGAGGACAGCGGACTACCCAAGTGTAAGGACTGCAGCAATGTGAGATGAAGAACATCTGTCTTCTCCTCTCTTCTGTGTTGCAGTGCCCCATTGGCGAGGTTTGTAAGGGATTTGTGCTTGTCCTCTGCCCCTTGGGCGTCTGTATTTACCCCTCTGTGGTCTGTCAGAAGCTGTAAAGGACCAATTTTTTGTTGGCCAATTTCTGCTGAAGCGTGGGGGCTGTACCTGTAAGAAATCTTTGACCGTCTGCATAGATTTTGCCTTATCCTCCATTTTCTTTAAAACCTCCTCTGCTTTAACCCCAAATAAGACATCCTGCTGTAAGGGTGCATCCAGTAACTTTACTTTAACATGATCAGGCAGAGATTGTTCCTTTAACCAAGCATGGCTACGTATAACAGACCCAGTAACAGCTGCTCTAGAGGAACCTGCCAAGGCATCAAAACCACACTGTAAAGTATGCTTGCCCACCTGTTCAGCTGCATGCAACAGATCTTGTATTTCCTTGAATTCAGACCATTGAGGGTGCGTGCCCATCTTTTGCTTTGAGACATTAAAAATTGCTGGTATTTAAGCATGTGAAATTGACAATTTAGTGCTCTCATGGCTAGAGTAGCTAAGGTGTAAACCTTCTTCCCCCACCTATCTAGTGCTCTGGAGTCCCTTTCAGAGGGTACAGGATTTTTTGCCATAGAAGCCTTAGCCCCTTTGGGACCCTGGGAGAATGTCTCTGGATCAGCAACAGGGCTTTTGTATAGGAATGTGTGTGAGTCAGGCATTCTATAGTATCTATCTGGTTTGGCTGGAGCAGGAGGCAGAGAATCTGGATTTTGACTAGATTCTAAGAAAACATCCACAATGTCCAGAACTGGGGGGGGGGGGATAGCAAGTGGTCTGTGCTGGGGGAGTAAAAGAAACGGAGCCTTTTCTTTGAGTCTGAGTAGTCCTGACCTTCCCAGTGGAAATGTTCCCTCATGGTATGCAAGGTTTCCCCCAAAGGTATAATCTTCAGGGGGAGAAGATGAGGGAATGGAGTCTTCAGCATCAGAATCTTCATAAGGGGGAAAGGAGTAATCCTGTTCCTCAGAAGAGCCTGAGGAAATAGACACTTGATCAGAGGCGGCATAATCCTCCTCTTGTCTAGGCCTTTTGTCGGGGGGGGGGGGGGGTGTTGGGAACTCCTGATCAAAGAAATCAAATCTTCAGCCATTTTAAGCATCTGTTTCTTAGGCATAGGGCCTTGAACTGGAGACTCAAGTGCAGGCTTTTTTGGTTTTAGAGGAGTCTTTAAGCTTAGCATAAGATTTTATGGTGAGTAGTCGGTCTGAAGACACCTTCAGAAACCGAAGGTGTTTCTACAGCACCGGCTTCTCCTACTGCAATGTCGTCGGTAGGGCCTAAAGAAAATGGCTGTGTTGGCCTAGAACTCTGCTGAGGGATCCGAAGCAGTCTGGGGATCCAATTCAGCGGTAGCCAGATGCTGCGTTGGCACCTCACTGAAAACCGGAGAACCGGCGACTGGCCCAGCCGAGGCCTCAGAGTCTGGCTTGGATCTAGGCTGCCTGTCTATCTTTGCATTTTTTATGCACTCCGGTAGTCGGTTGCTCCGACGGCATAGTGCAATTAAATTTTCTACCGAAGTAGTGTCGTGCAAAATCAAAGCGTCACTTTATAGTTCGCTTATTGAATCTAGCACAAAACCGACAACCAGTGACGTCGTGGTCTGGGCCTAGGCAAGGTATACAAAAAGAATGAAAGTCCTTGAGGTATTTGCTTCCCACAAGAAATGCAATTGTTAACTTTTTCTGACATCGGACTGAGGCAAGAAAAGGTTCCCCAACGGGGTACTTAGCTTTGAAGACTTCGGACTGAAACTCTATTCGAAAATCTCAGGTGTCGGCCGACTGGCACTTGCGAACTGCTTCTGCTACCGCGCGGCAAGAAAGACTGAAGAAAATGGCATCGGATGCCTCTGATATACCCCTGGCGCTCTGACGTCAGGGAAGAAGCGACAGCAACAGACGCCGGACCAAGACTTTGGAATTTGGGCAGACTGCGGGACCGCCTGACTGCAGGATAACCCAAGTGTAATGACTGCAGCAGGGTAACACGATGAACATCTAGGCATTATCAGACATTAAAATGAGTTAATTTTTACACTACATAGCACAGCAAAAATTTCACAAACTGCAAAACAGAACATGTGGCAAAAAGTGCTCATTACCTTTTTGATTTCCTCCTCAAAACCCTTTTCCAGGTATTTGTACCGCCTGATCAACTTGTTAAAAACCTGAAAGAAATTTCAAAAAGTGAAGTCCAAGACATCTTTACCTGTAAGTTGAGAAATATTTTACAAGCTCACACCAAGGGGGTGGAGAGAAAAAATACCTGCGCAAATCCTTGCATGGTTTCTAAGTCTTCTTGTGCTGCAAACACACAGACATCAGTTCGTGTCACGTCATCTGCCAAAGTTCCACCTGGGGCTAGATAAAAATTGTGCAATTTCAAAATTGATACAATGGTGTTAAAGCATTTTAAGATTTCTTTTTAGATGCATTAAAAAATGCTACAGCGAGTTCTGGAGCTCTGACCCAAAAAGTGTTTTGTCAGAAACACCCTTCAGTAGTAGACAATACATTTACTTCATATTACAAAACTGCAATCAATACAGAACTCCTCAAATACCTGAAAGTAAATTACCGTTAAGCTACTAGCCAAAGACACTAACCCTGACAAACCATGCCCCACAAAAGTTCCATTCCTTTAAGGAACTTTACACTGCCAAATTTAAAGCGAAAAACTCACTGCACTTGAAAGTAACTGTTTTTCACTATGTTAGGCTAAATACAAACAGAAATAAGCCATAAATATCTGAGAAACTTAAGCTCCTGTAAGACCAGAGAAAGCAAAACCTAAAGGAAAGTTACCAAATCTGTACTACAAACGCCCAAGCTTACAGTGAGTACAAGTAAATCACTACACAGCAAGATTCACTTACTACACAAATGCTGCAGGCAAACAAACGCTGCAGTTACAGCAGGTTTCTAAAAGTAGTGGCATACATTTAGAAATACAGACGGTTTATCCATTTCCATAGCTTTAGATTAACTGTACCAAAAATTAACTACATTGATACTTTCAAAAATGCAACGTAAAGGGTGAAGGATTTCATGAGCAAGCTGCAAAGGGTATTCTACATGGTTCTCAAACGTGTGGTAGTGCCAGATTCTTAATATACTTTCAGAGCCATGCAACTTCTAATACTGCTGTATGATGGATATGTAAAACTAAATAAAAATGTATGGAAATGAGGTTAACCGCTCAAATAAAGAGAATGCCACTATTAGACAAAAAATATACCTGATCACCTGTGTATCTTAACAGATTAAGCACACCAACAAAAATCTCAGCATTCAAACTGCTGACATACTTGCATTTGCATCAGTTCATGCTCAGAAGTTTGACACAGCTGGTGCTGCTCAGGTTACATGCCTGGCAGTTAATACAGAAGATTAAGGCTCCAGGTTATTAAATCAAAGGTGCACACCTGGAATCCTTCAGCCTTCATTTACCAACTGACTAAGCAAGTCAACCACAGTTCTTCCACATCTCCCCTATAAAATAGCATTTTCAGTGGACGGACTAACAAAAAGTCTATCCGGTACAAAGTACACCAAGACACCATAAGCAGCTTCAGCAACATTTCAGCATTATTTTAAATCTACAGGAATAAGTCTAGCTCCTTGCACACTAAATTATACGCAGTACTTGCCAACTTTGCTCCAGGGACCTTATAGTGACCTGCCAGGAATCGCATTGCTATTTTGCATACATATATACCCCAAGAAAACATGCTATTGCTTATGAACAGCACATACTAAAAGTCTGCAGACTAAACCAGCACTATGAATGGGTTGAAACTGAACCTCCTGCAACATATTAAGTGCCACACATACCCCCACCTGGTCTACTATCAGACATTCGAAAGGAAAAGCTACCGTTTCCCAAATTGAGGATCAAGTTTGATGGGCTAATGCAGCACCCCAATTCTTTACATAATTCTCATGGCATACGCCTGACCCGAATTAAATCCATCAGCTAACTGGCTCTGTGGAAATTGTACTGATAGTGGTGGAATAAATGTTCGTGTGCATGCTGCGACTGCCTAAAAAGTGCCACTCTGCAAGAGGGGTTACCTACCCCACTTAGAACCCTGACTCATGACCCCCACTGTACCCTGAAAAATACATTACAACTCTACACCCCCCCCCCCACACACACACATCACAACACAGCTCTCCTTGATGGCCATTCAGCATCACTAATACTTAACCTACCATCAGTATACCACCCATTTCAGTTATCTGCACAAGTGTACAAAAACACTCACATTTCACCTGACTTAGAAACCGTGACTGCTTACGCTGCTAGCGGCCAAGAGACCACAGAGCATCCCAAGTAGATGGCAGAGTTTCCAACTTTTTCTGGAGGAGGGGGGAATAAAGGGTTGAGACACTACTACTTGCTATGACTATAGTCGTTTGTCAAAATTACATGTGCACCAGCACCACACTTCCAGCAGTGTCCTACAGTAAATACACATCAATGAGCATTCACACACTTTGGCGAGAGATCAGACTCCTACTCCCACATGCACTTCACACAAACTACAAACAGCTCAACTTAAAGCCATTTGTCCAAGCCACCACCAACAAATAAAGGTTACGGAAATCAGTCTCGAAAGATGTAGTCTATTAGGAGCCAAGAGACAATAATTTAACGATGAAATAAAAATGTCAGTCAAAACAGCAATCGGAAAGAACAAAAATATGCTAAGAAAGCTGATGAAATGCCCCCCCCCCCCCCCAAAAAAAAAATGCTTTCACAAAGGTACCATCACTGATAAATTGTCTAACATTTTAAACACACTATGTTCTACAAAGAAAAACTTAAATATTGTAAAAAAGATGTACAGCAATATTGGAGACACTAATGATTCAAAGGTATCACAAAAAAGCTTGGTTGGAATTTACCAAAACATTCATTATGCTTCCAAGGGGAAGTTCTGAAGTGATCAGTTTTGGAAAATTAGTAAAGCCCAAATTGAGACTTATTACATCAAATAAAGATTTTGCTTAATGCATGTCTATTTTTTTTTTTTACTTCCTGCTAGGAAGACATTCTTCACAATGTTTACTGGCATATTACAGTGTAGGCAACTTACTGTACATGTTCTTGCAGATTTTAGTCTGACCAGTGCTATGCTCAAAAAAACAGATCTCTGCCACAGGCTGAGCCCAACAGGCAGCTTGATTTTCAGAACTGAAAATGTTAAAGGCTGGGCCGATACCACCTTGGATGCACTCATACTTTGTATACAGACTGAATCCACCTACACAGCTCTAGTTTTTTTCTTACTCCTCAAAGTAAAGCACAAATTAAGCTACCAGCAAAGAACCGTTCCAAGGATTTAATCTGGCCTGAAGAATCTAGACCCTTTGGACTACCCAACATGTACAGGACATACAGAAAGGTAGAGAAGGAAATAGCAGGTATGCAATCTTGGTGGTTAACTACCCATGCAACAGAAAGGCAGGAAGGAGGGAACCAGTACTGCAACACTAACCACAAATACTGCAGATCACTACAGTAGCCTCAGCAAAGATTACCTCAGTTGGTCCTCCTAGGCAGCGTAGCTAGCTTGCATAAAAGCAGCAGAATACCTTTTAAGACACCAGGGGTAAAATCCTGCTCTTACCCAGGAAATGTCAAGCTAGTAACACTTCAAAAGGTGTGGAGAGAGGACTATTAGCTGCCTCAAACCTCTTGGATACGAACACCTTTAAGGCATGGATACAGCTACTGCTGTATCCCTTGTAGAAAACTGGACTTCAGTGTTTTAAAGTGTCTTGTAACAAAAAAAAATACAATGCGCCAATTATCTGGCAAGTTTTTGTCGCCATCACTCCTTGTTCTCTACAAACCAGATGTACTTCAGGTTTTATGGGTTTTACTCAAGTAGAATTATCTATGGACATAAAGTGTAAATCCTTTCCCCTTTATCTGTGGTGCAATCGGAGTTAGGTTCTACAACCTTTTGCATAAGTGGGACTGCTGACTACAGTAAACTTATCCCCGTAGTACTTTACACAAAGTACACAGCTCTGATACTCATCTAACAGAAGTAACAGCAATAAGGAAAGCTGCCTTCCAAGCAGTAAAAAGTTACAAAATAAGAAGTGCCAGTTCTCACTGGAGGCAAGAGGTGCAGTAAACTTCATGAATTGGTTGTCTGGATACCAGCAGGAGAATCTACTGGCAGAAACAGATTAGGTGCACCACTACAAAGAAAAGCTAATCCTACAGTACAGCTCAGGTATGTAACGTAGAACCATTAGCACATCTGTTCAGCTCCGCATACAAATTTCTGCCTTTTAGCTAGGTGCGACTTCACATTACTTTGCCTTCATGCATCACTAATTATTTTTAGCATAACCAGAGAGGAAATGACTGAATAAATAGCAGTCATATCCACAAAGCCAGCAGCATGGAATGCATCAGGGAACCCCTGCACCAGCTTCAGAAGGTTCACACAGAGGGAGGAGCAGGACTTTACTGTACCATTAGACATTCTAATAGATCACTGCAGCAGTAGATTAAGCAAAATGCTGTGGACCCATATAGCTTGAGGGAGATAAGAACCCTGAAAGGCCAATGAGGGGCAGCAAACCCAGTGGTCTAGAATGCTTAGTGCTGGACAAGCAAACTCTGGATAATTTTATAGGTTGCAAGAAGCTGTGCTATGTTAGTTGATGGGGTAGTTCTAACCAATTTAAACTTTTTAGTGCTATACAGTGGAGAGTTCTGAAAGGGGCATTAGCTGCAAATTTAGTAACTTTTACAGCCTTGTTCGCATTTTGAATTTTCTGATGCCTGAAGGTTAGTAAGGATAGGAACACTAAAGTGTGGTGAGGAGATTAGTGCAAATGTAGCTTCAGTTGCATCTAAAAGATTTTGGCTCTTTAAAGCAACCTTGGTTTTTGATGAATATTTCCTATGCAATACTACATCTGCAAGTCAAATTAAGATAATCCACCATCAACCCTAATAATTTGCTATAAGTGACTTCTCACAAGTAACTTATCAAAATCTTTCCCATCCTTGTCAGAAAGAAGGGTGTTGGAAACAGTAAATTTCTCTTTAGCAGAAGCAGTTTTAGTGAAAGTTTTAGTGAAAGTTACTGATTAATCTCCTATGGGGTTAGAAAAAAAGTTGGAGGTACCCTATACAACCACAAACTTCTTGGGGGCAGGCGAGGACTACTATGCAAACATGACGCAGGTAGAGAACAAAGCAAGCAAAAAAGAGGAACAGCTGCAAATTTAGGCACATCTAACAAACATCTTCTTTGCAATGGGAATTTCATTCTGCTCCCACTGACCAACCTCTCATCTTAAAAGCTCAGAAAAAAATCTTCAAAAGGGATGTCAAAATTATAACTTAGAATCAGAAAGTTCAGACAGAGGAAATTCCAAAGGGACTCCCCCCCACCCCCTTTACCCTACCTGCTCAAAATGGAAATCAGAAAGAGGGAACTCTGACTCGTGCCTGAAGAGTGCTAAGAAAAACATGGAGATTCTTAGCAAGTCTCAGCAATCTTCAGTCCATAGAAAAACATGACACTGCAAGATTCTCAAGTTCACTTTTCCTAGACAATGATAGAATTTAGTATGCACGCTAATCGTAGACTCCAGTACCCCCAACTAAGTGAAGTACAGTTTTGTACCTACCATAAATGTAGATGTTCGAAGATCCACATTGCTGCAGTCCTTACACTTGGGTAGCCCGCTGTCCTCGGTCGGCCCGAATATCGAAGTATAAGGCTGACGTAGGTCAAGGCGCATTTGACTGACATCAGGACGTCAGGGTACAAATGCGCATGACCGACGTCATATCCTCAGTCTTTTCTTGCCCCAGATGTCAGAAGACCCTAAAAATAAAGGTCAAAACCAAAAGACAGCAAACAACCAACCACCCTTGCACTAATTATACACAATATTTACAACCCAACCCACACAACCACCTCTAACTGCAGAGGGGAAGGAGGGAGGGTAAATTGGACTGCAGCAATGTGGATCTTCGAACATCTACATTTATGGTAGGTACAAAACTGTACTATGTTCTTCATCTCACATTGCTGCAGTCCTTACACTTGGGTAGAATCCCAAAGCAGAGGTAAGGGAGAATGGCCAAACTACAAGGAAGCAGGAGCTGCCAAAATGCCCTGCAAAACAGCAGTGGCAAAACCGGCCCTGGATTTAGAGTAAAGTGGCAGGTGATAATGCCTAGAGAAAGTATGCACTGAACTCCAAGTAGCTGCCTCCAAAATATCCCTGGTTGCCACTCCCTCAAAAGGCTGTCAAGTGGCAGTAGCCCTAGTGGAATGAGGCCTAATCCCAGCTGGAATCTCCTTGCCATGATGGGAATAACAGAAAGCAATGCAAAACCCAATCCACTTAGAAATAGTTTGTTTTGACACAGGCTTGCCCTGAGAACTCAAAGCAAAAGAAACAAACAACTGCTGAGACTGCCTGAACCCTTTAGTTCTGTCCAAATAATATCGCAACTGCCTGTGTACATCTAAAGTGTGCAAAATCTTTTCCCCTTTATTTTGGGGATTTGCATAAAAAGTAGGCAAATGAATAGTTTGGTTTAAAGCCACACTAGAAACCACCTTAGGCATAAAGGAAGGATTAGTACGCAAAGATACCCTATCCTTATGGAAAATCAAGAAAGGCTCAACCGCCATAAGGGCCTGTAATTCAGAAACCCTTCTTGCAGAGGTAATGGCCAACAAAAAGGCAGTCTTCCATGATAAATATTTCAACTCAGAAGTAGCTGCAGGCTCAAAAGGTTGTAGAGTAAGTTTCTCCAACACAAAATTGAGATCCCAAGCAGGAGTAGGAGCTCTTCGTGGGGTCTTATATTCTTTGCCCCTCTAAGAAATTGCTTGAACAAAGGATGAGAAAACAATGGAGGGTCACATTCATAGTGAGCTGAAATTGCTGCAGCATGAACCTTAATAGAAGAGAAGGACAAACCTTTGTCCAGTAACTCAGTAAGATATTGAAGAGCCACACTTAAATTAGGCTCAGAAACATCAAAATCCTTCGCTGCACTCCAAAATAAAAATCTCTTCCATTTATCTGCGTACACTTTCCTTGTACTAGGCCTTCTAGCTTCCAAAATCACATTCAAAACTTGTTGTGGAAGTTGAGACCCTCTGATTCAAAACAGAATATGCCAGGCTGTTAGGTGAAGAGAGTGAAGTTTGACATTGAGCAAATGGCTGTCCTGTGACAACAGGTGTGGAATCGAAGGCAAAGGCCATGGAGGCTTCCGTACCAGACTTCTCAGTAATGGGTACCAGTGCTGTCGAGGCCAATCTGGAGCTATTAAAATCATCCTTGGCTTGTCCTGTCTGACCTTTAGAAGTACCTTTGAGAGGAGAGGCAGAGGTGGAAAGGCATACACATGAAGATTGCTCCAATTGAAAGAAAGAGCATCCACTTTCCAAGCTGTGGGATGAAACCTTTTTGTGCAAAACTTTGGCAGCTGATGGTTTAGTGGAGAAGCGAACAGATCTATGTCTGGAGTTCCCCATGACACTCAATTTCTGAAATACATGAGGATCCAATTTCCACTCGTGGGGATCCATAATTCGTCTGCTCAACACATCTGCTAAGGAGTTCTGTGCTCCTGGCAGAAACCTTGCCTGAAGATTGAGCTGTAAACTGAGAGCAGTCTCCCACAAAATCACTGCTTGCCTGCATAGAGGATAAGAATGTGTTCCCCCTTGCTTGTTGATGTACCACATGACAGTTGTGTTGTCTGTTAGAATCAACACCTGCCCTGGAAGAAGTAAATCCTTGAAAGCTATTAATGCAAACTGGACTGCTAACATCTCCTTCAGGTTGATATGTAGATGTAGTCTGGCAGGCCACTTGTCTTGTATCCACTTTCCATTTAGATGAGCTCCCCAAGCTTTGTCTGAGGCATCTGTCGTTAAAATCTGACTCGCCTCTGGCGGGTCACAGAGAGTCCCTTGTTTAGGTGACATTCCTGAGCCCACCACAAAAATTCCTTTTGAATGCAAGGTATTATTTGAATGACAGTGTCCAGATCCTGGCAGTGCTGTGTCCATACATTTTGAGATACCATTGTAGCTTCCTCATATGCAGTTTGGCATTGGGAAGCACCAGAATACAAGATGCCATGAACCCTAAGGCTTGAAGGACTGTCCTTGCAGTCAGCCCGGACTGATGAGATAGTTGATGGAAGTAAAGGGAAAGACTCTTGTTTGTCCGGGGTTAAAAAGGCCATCTGGGATGCTGTATTCAGTCTTACACCCAGAAAGCACATGTCCTGAGAGGGTACTAGACTGGACTTTATTTCGTTCACAGAATACCCCAGGCATCTTAGCACTGCTATCACATTCCAAATGATGAAGAAGCTCTTCCCTTCCTTGAGCCAGAATCAGGCAGTCGTCCAAATAAGGATAGATCTGTATTCCTTTTAGCCTGAAGAAAGCTATCACTGGAGCCAGAACTTTCGTGAACACTCTGGGCAGTAGATAAGCCAAAGGGCAATGCAGAGAACTGATAGTGAGAAGTCCCAGCTCGAAAACGCAGATACTTCCTTCAACTTAGTCTGATAGGAACATGAAGGTAAGCCTCCTTGAGATCCAAAGTTACCATCCAATGATCTTTGCCCAGCAGAGGTAAAAGCTGTTGTAACGTCAACATTTTGAACTTGGGAATGTCCAGATAAGTGTTGAGGATAGATAAATCCAAAATTGGTCTCCACGTGTTCCCCTTCTTTGGTACTAGGAACAGGCGAGAATAAAATCCTAGGCCCACTTCTGGCATAGGGACCGGCTGTATGGCCCCTAGTTGAAGTAACAGAGAAATTTGCTTGTGAGCCTCTATTCTTTGTTGAGGTGGAATGTCTGGCATGCCTCTGAAAGGAGGCAAGGTATGGAAATAAAACCTGTAACCTTGGTGTATGATATCCAATACCCATCTGTCTTGGGTAATTAAACTCCAATTTTCTTTGAAAAGTGCCAACCTTCCTCCCAAAGGTGCTGCCAGACGAGAAGGCTCTGGCAGCTGAAAAGGTAGGTCATTGGGTCTGTTTACGAAAGGACTGACCCCTGCCCTCACCTGAAGACTGTGCAGGTGAACTCCCTGTTCTAGGCCTGAAAGAGCCCTGAGCTCTGCCCCTACCACGTCTAGATCTACCCCTAGACTGGGAATCATAAGAAGGATACGTCCACCCTTTAGCAGGCCAATTTCTACTAAACTTTGGAGGCTGAACCTGCAAAAAATCTTTAACAGTCTGCATAGACTTAGCCTTGTCTTCCATTTTCTTTAAAACTGCCTCAACAGGAGAACCAAACACATCAGATTTTAAAGGAGCATCTAAAATCCTTGTTTTAACATGGTCAGATAAATTTTGATCCCTCAGCCAGGCATGCCTGCGAAGAACTGACCCAGTGGCAGCCACCCTAGACGAGGCCTGTACAGCATCAAAACCACATTGCAAAGAATGCTTACCCACCTGTTCAGAAACATGTACTAAATCTTGTAACTCTTTACAATCAATACCTTCCGCCAGAGCATCAACCTTAGACTTCAACTGTGAAAGGAGATAGTTTTGGTATTTTAACATGTGAAACTGGCAATTCAAAGCCCTCATAGCTAGAGTGGAAGTATAAACTTTCTTTCCCCATCTATCCAAGGCCCTGGCTTCTTTATCTGCAGGAACCGGATTCTTGACAACAGAAGCCTTAACACCTTTAGGCCCCTGGCTAACAGTTTCTGGGTCTGCCCTAGGACTCTTAAAAGATACTTATGAACTTCAGGCACCCTGTAATACCTATCCGGTTTAACAGGAGCAGGAGGCAAAGAATCAGGATTAAGAGAAGCCTCTGTAAAAACATCTTCCACTACATCCAAAACAGGAGGTATAGCCAAAGGCCTATGCTGGGGTAAAAACAAAAATTCCCTAAGCCTTTTCCTGGAATCAGAGAAGTCCTGACCTTCCCACTTAAAATGCTCCCTCATGGAATGAAGAGTTTCTGAAAAAGAAAAATCCTCAGGAGGAGAAGCAGAAGGAGTAGAATCATCCACATCAGAATCAGAATAAGGAGAGTACTCCTGCAAGTCTTCAGCCGAAGACTCTGAAACATCCGAAGCCTGCTCAAAACTCCCTAGCTCAGGCTCCACCCTAGGCCTCTTATCAGGAGGAGGCAAAGAACCCGTAATCAGAGTAATTAAATCTTCTGCCATTTTAAGCATATGCTTCTTGGGCACAGTTCCAGAAGAACTAGGGGTGACACCAACTGAAGGTAAACCTGGCCTGCCTCTAGGAGAAGCCTTGGAAACAGAAGGAGAAGGCCTAACAACCCTAGGCAGGGAGGGGAGTATAGTAACCTGAGAAGCCCCATCAGCCTGACCTGCCTCCTGAGAGGCCACATCCTGCAACAACAAGGTCTCTCCCTGGGATCCCAAAGAAACCTCCGGTGGAACCACCGGCTCCACCGACACCTCTAAAGAACCGGCGTCCGGAACTGACGGTTCTTCTAACCTAGGCTTCACTGCTTTGTCCTTGCGCTTCTTTGAAGAAGCGGGCGTCGGAGCATCCGACAGCATTTTATAATTGCACCGCTTCCCAAAGACTAACCTGGCACAATCTAGTCTTCTCTTTATAGTGCGCTTATTAAATCTAGCACAAGAGCGACACCAAACAACGTCGTGCTCAGGCCCTAAACAAGGAATACACAAAGTATGATAGTCTCTATGCGGTATCTGTTTCCCACAAGAAATACAATTATTCACTTTTTCTGACATCCGGTAAACCACTGAGGCAAGAAAAAACTAAAATATTCCCCAACGGGGTACTTAGCCAACTTTGACTCTGTCTGAAACTCCGAAAACGAAAAATTTCAGAACGCCAACCGGCACTTGCAATACTGCTTCTGCATCGGACCATGCGGCAAAAAAGACTGAGGATATGACGTCGGTCATGCGCATTTGTACCCTGACGTCCTGATGTCAGTCAAATGCGCCTTGACCTACGTCAGCCTTATACTTTGATATTCGGGCCGACCGAGGACAGCGGACTACCCAAGTGTAAGGACTGCAGCAATGTGAGATGAAGAACATCCCTCATTTACCCCTTCCCTGATACTGGTGGCAAAAGGATAAAGCCCCTATTATGGTCCAGTCAACTCCAGTTAGATTAGTCTCATGCAACTGATGGACCAGCAGGGAGGAGATGGGTATTTGATAAAGCTCCCTTTAGTGATGGGTGGTTGAAAGATTAGTATGGGGGAGGGAAGAGTGGGGTAGGAAACATTTAGGATCCAAAGTCCAAGGGGTAGGAGATAAGCTGGTAAACCTGGCTTGGACATGGAGCACTGGGGGAGTTGGGGCAATGTCCCAGGGAGAACCCCAAAAAATTGAATGCAGGTTTTCATCAAACTGATTTAGTAAAACCTTTCCAGCCTTGAAGGACCATTAGTGGACATAACATTTCAATGTGGCCTGCCAAAGGAAAGCACTTCAGTAGCAATAAAGGTGAGACGATAAATTTCCATGTCTTACTGAGCTCCTGACAAAAGCACAGTTAAGCTTGGTAGGACCCCACTAGCTTAAAATATAGCAACACTGATCTATATGAACATACAATGCAGTTTTGACCAGAAGGGGCAATTAAACACTTATGGCCTTTGCCTAGTTTTTTTTTCAATCTCCCAGGGTACAGGAGAGAACACAAATACCTCCACTTCAGGGAGACAGTTACCACAGCCCAAGCCTGCCTGCATGTTTAGTATTCTGAAGGCAAGTTCTCATGCTATTTGGCCATCTCTGCTACAACCACCATTTGTCCAGAGATCTACAAATACTTCACTGTCTGGCATTCACTTGAATGGATCCACTGAATGCCTGCTTATGGGGACTGCCAGAGCTCTCCTGTGTGGGTAAAACTGTAACCTGTTCCCAGGCCTGTAAATTTACTAAGACAGAGACAGCAAATTCCCCTTATAACAGAGTTCAAAAGAACCAGGCTGTCTTGACCGCTCCGAAGGCTCTGATATTTCCTTAAAATCTGCATGCCAGTTCCTCTCCCCTGGTTTCCGGGACAGGTGCAAATGCACCACACTGCTGGATGCATCTGAATGTTAGTTTTTACAATAGTCTGAATACTGCCCACTCTCTTGCACTTGTGGCACCCCACATTCCAGTTCCTCCTTGACTGGAAGGCAGACTGGGGATGGCATGCACTCGAGACTGAGACAGTTGGTTGCAGGTGCCTCTTACAAGCCATTTTAGTGTCATCTGTACTATGGTGATGTACACCAGTAATATCATGGTGTCTAAAATGTTCAGGTACTGTCTGGCAGTTAACACAACTCGTGTCCTAAAAGAGGGTTGTCAGAGTACAGTTATGCAAGTTTACCAAAAAAAGTTATATACTTACCATAACATCCCATCTGAGTTGTTGCTTTTTCATTTGCGTTTAACCCGTGTCTCCAAATACTACCTTGTCATTGGGCAAAGGGTTCAGGTCCAATATCAAATCAGACTGCCATAGACTACAGCTCTAGGATCTGAAAATTTGAGCTCCTCCCCTACCTATAATGACCTTTCCCTTCATCCCTCAGGTTTTCTGCTCACAAGGTAACTGTTACATACAGATATGGATAAACGTTTACACACATCTATATCTGCATATATTTAATATGCAGGCAAAAGCATACGACCATGAACAAGTGGAAGGGTACTTCAGGAGCTCAAACAGATACAGGAGTGACCAAAATCATCCACCAGATCACCAGAGGAGAGGAAATTGTAAGGGGGCTGGAGAGAGGGAAGGTTAGAGGCAAATGAAAAAGCACCTCAGATGGAAAGTTATGATAAATGCGTAACTTACATAAACTTGTTTTTCATTTGAACTTCAACATGTGGGAGAACCCCCAACAAAAATCTTGGGAGGCCATTATGAAAGGACATTCTGCAGCACAGCAGAACAAAAGTATGCCCTGTTACTGGAAATGTCCAAATTATAGTGAAATATAAGTGTGTGAATTTTACCAAGTAACTGCAGAGCACATAACAGAAACTATAGACCAGAAAGCAGCGGAAGTGGATACTGACCTAGTGGAATGAGCTTTGTAGGGTACAGGCAAGGGTATTCCTCTAACAGTAAACCAGTGAAATGCAGCTTGTAATCCAAATTGCCAGAGTAACTTTGGAAATTGATTTCACATTCAGACTTATGATGCAAAAAACTGGTCCGACTTTCTGAAGTGTTTAGTCCTACCCAAATAAAAACGTTAATTGCTGATGCACATCTAGCACATGGAACTCATTCTTTGTTTTGGAAATTATGATAGAAAACTAAGATTAATAACCCGGTTAAATGTCAGCCTCAGAAATAACCTTGGGCAGGAAAGAACGGTAGGTATGCAACGTAACTATCTTTGTGAAAAACCAAATAGGGTGGTTTGTTGGACAATGTTTGAAGTACAGACACTCTTAGCTGAACTGATGGTTAAGAAAGCAGTTTTCCATGACTAGCTTCAAATCAACCTTTGCTGCTGGTTTGAAGGGAGATGCAACCAAAGCTTTTAAGACAGTGGTAAGGCCCCAAGGAGGACTGGGATCCTTAAGGGAGGATGAAGAAATGTGCCCTTGAGAAAAGTTTTGCACAACTTGGAAGAGGCTAAGAGTAATCCAACATGGAAGTTAGAGATAGCTGCCAGTTGTACCTTCACAGTGGTAAAGCTAGTTTTGCTATGAAAACTCGGCATTAAATCTAACCGCAGTAATGGGAGCCGTAAAAGGATCCACTTGATTTCAGTGGGTCCAAATGACAGGGGAACTCTACCTACTTGCTGTTATATACTTTCCCAGGGGAAGCTTTGAGTGCTGCTACTTAAACTTCTAACCGGGGAGGAAAGCCCAAGACTTCTAAACCATGGGACTGGAGTAACCAAGTGGTCAATTTCAGGTTGGACAGATCTGGGTGAGGATGTCCTGAGGGATGGGAAGAGATCCAGAATGGGATCCAGGGCCCATGGTGAATGTACTAAAGACCAAAGGAAAGGAAACCACACCTGTCAAGGGCAAAAGGGAGCAACGATGATAACTTTGCTCCTCAAGCTCTGCTCTTTCTGAAGAGATTTGGGAATTGCAAGGAAGAGGGGAGTAAGCAAAGCAAACCAGAGGGCCAAGCATGGACTAGAGCAGCTCTCACTGACCATCCCAGAGGAGGGATAAGGGCAAAAAACTTGCTACATTTGGTGTTGGAAGGAGAAGAGATCGCAGCAAGGTTGACCACATTTCTGGAAGATCATGTTTGCCACTAAAGGGTTCAGAGACCACTCGGGAGGCATCAGAATGATTTTGCTCAGCCTGTCTGCTAAAATGTTTAACTTCCTGGAATACGCATTGCCACTAGAAAGTGGCTGGAGATCACCCACTGAAACAATTCCAGGGCCTCTTGACATGAGGGGGGAGGGTTAAGACTTTGTTCCTCCCTGCTTGCTGAAGTACCAAACAATGGACATGTCTGTTTGAACTGCAATTGTTCCAGAGGAACGAAGGGCTTGCAACGCTAAGCACCACCCATCTCCAAAATGTTTATATGCAAAATGGTCTCTAAAAGGGACAAGGTGCCTTGGACTGTGACAAAGAAAGCCCGCCGACTCAAGCTGAGAGGCATCCATGGTCACCGTGGCCTTTGGAGGGCAAGAAGGATAAAGGGACAACCTTGTTCTAGAACCTGTAATTGAAGCCACCAGAAAAGGGAGTCCTTGCATACTAGAGACTGACTGGATGGTTTAGAGAATAAAAAAGGTACCATTGAACTGCTAGAGTTCACTGAAGAACTCCGGTGTGAATACGAGGTGTAGGAATAAGTTATGCTGGCTGCTATAGATCCCAACACTCAGGACAAGACAAGTTGGAGGCAAAGGAATGTCTAGAATCCGACATGAAGTCAGAGTATGGAGACCCTGTCCACGGGGCAGAAGAGCTAAGCAATGTGTAGTATCCAGATGGGCTCCAATGAAGTCCATCACCTGTACCGGATGTATATGTAATTTTAGGTTGATGAAGATGCTCAAGGTTGAGGCTAGCTGAAGTAGGTTATCCCAGTCTTAGAGGAGTAAATGCCTGGTGGGAGCAGTGAGAAGCCGATCGTCCAGACAGGGAAACACATGGAATCCTTGCAGTCTCAAGTGAACTGCCACTACTGTCATGGATTTCGTGAAACCCCTGGGGGCTGTAGAGACCAAAGGGGAGTAACCCTGGACTAGTAATGATTGGCTCCCAGCCAGAAATGGAGAATTTTTCTGGGCCGTCTGTTCATTTTGATGTGACCGTGCACATCCTGAAGGTCCATCAGGCACATCCAGTAGCCTTTCTGCAGGAAGGGCAGAATGGACTTAATTGTGACCATTCAGAACTTTAAACAGGCAACAGACTTGTTCAAGTTTGTCAGATCAAGAATGGGTCTGAGGTCCCCCATTTTCTTGAGCACTAAAAAGAATCTGGAACAGATGCTTGATCCAAACCAGTCTGGGGGGGATGGTCTGGATGACTGAGCAGCTTTGAAATTCCTAAGGCTGCAGCCTCCCCTGACTGGGTGGAACGTAGGAGGATTTTGGAAAAAGTAAATGACAGCCTCTGGATATTATGTTTAACATTAAACGGTCATTTGTGATGGCTTCCCAGGCTGTTGGATATAGAGAAAGACATCCCCCGACTGCCTGCAGAGACTAGCAAGTCAAGCAATCCATCAGGATCGCTGATTGTCTGTCCTAGAAGGTATCTAGAGAATCCTGATTTATGGGACCCCCCCCTCTGCCACGAGGGTGGCATCTGCCATTAGTACTGTTTCCACCTCTGCCTCTGGAGGAAAGGCCTCCATGTGATTCCTGGAAAGGTCTGAGATATTTGGAACCACAACTTCTTGCCACCACATTGGTTCCTGGAAAAGGACTGTTGAAGGGTAGGTACCACAATGGATTCCAACGGCAGACGAGGTTTTCCCATCCTTCACACAGTTAATCTCAACTGTGGGACCAAAGATAATCCATCAAAAGTGGCACTAGTAAGAGATACCTTAAAGGGTTCTGTGAAATCAGAGTTGCATCCAGGCGTGATGCCTTATAGCAATGTCAGAACAGGCCGCCTGTGAGGCATCCTCTTCCGCATGAGAGACTAGCCTCATTGACATACTATACACAAGAGGGCAGCAATTCTGGAAGAAAAGGTTTTCTGCCCCTCTGCAGACATGGACCCTGGGGCAGGACTAGAGTTCCTTTACCATGTCTCTGAAGTCTGGTCACGTGCCAAACAGTTGAGCACCCGCAAAGTGAAGGTAGCTGAAGCATATACTCACTTCCCAAACCTGTCCACCACCAAAAACTCCTTGTTTTGGGGGGGGGGGGGGGCAGGAGCTTTTCTAGGCCAACTCCTTCTTGGTTGCTGTTGCAACCAAGATGGCATTAACAGGGTCACCCTTAGCTCAATGGGGTCTATCTGAAGGGGGGCCAAGGATCCTGTCCAGTCATTTGAGGATGGGTTCTAATTGGTCTCTTTCCATGCGCTGCAGAGATGAGGTTAAGAGGGTAAACGGGCCTGACCCAAAGGCATCCAGGAACACTGGCTCATCTGGGTTAAGGTTTTGGGCGGTCCACCCACCTTTATGGCACAGGATTTCCATGTAGTCTCCAAATTAAACATCCTCCAGTGGGGATCTTGGGGACCCTTCCCCCTCCTCCAAATAGATGATCAGTGAGTGATTCCGGCGAGGAATCAACATTTCTCCTTTTGCACATACTCTTATGAAGAACCTCCTTGGTGGGGTGCTCCATGGAGGTATCTGAAGACTCTTTCCACAGAATTTTCATAGGTAGGTACTAGGCTATTGGCCCTAGGGCCTATACAAGCCTAGCCAAAAAGGTACCCTGGCTTTCGCCATCTAAGAAAATTGTTTTCCTATGCCCCTGTCAAGCAGAACCACAGAAGTGATCCTCGGGGTGAATTTCCTATTACCCATCCAATCAAAGATTTTTCATAGGTAGGTGTTCCAAATGAAACTCTGAGCAGCCTGTCCGGGAGGAGACAAAGGATGACTCTTACACAAATTCTCCTAAGGAGGGACCAGGATCCGAGGGAAAATCTACTCTTCTAGGGGCAGAGAGAACCCTTTCCACCACCTGGAATACAGACGGCAAATGGGAATACGAAGGAACCCTCAGAGCTGATGCTGTGGGCAAAGAAACTCTACAAGTCCCCATCATTACCAGATCCGGAGACGGGAGTTGGAGCTGAACTATCAAGTGCCAATGGGAAGAGAGCTCCAAGAACTTCGCAGCTGACAAAAACCCTCAGACCCAACGACCGTGCTAAGGCTCCGAGAGTCATCCCAATAAGACTGTCAAGCCTAACTACCCAGGGCAACTGGAATCCAGGTAACCATACCTGTTAGCTCTTGGGATCCTCGGACCAGACAACTCAAGAAGCTGGGGGTTGGATCGGAGAGATGGAAACAAAAGGCTGCTGGCTACCAGATCCAACAGGGGACAGAGCGGGCAACCCCCCCCCCCTCCAGCTGAGTTTGTGCCTTGAACCTAAAACACTCAACCTTAGCCTTAGAGGCGCTCCAGGAGGGGTTTGTGGACGAAGCAACAGAAGGCAGCACTGGAGGTTGATCCAGGGGACTGAAGCAGTGGTGACTAGTCTCGAAGTAATGGGCTCCACAGAGCCTCTGGGACTGGAGCTCGACCATTTCTTCGTGACACTGATCCAAGGTCTTTGGATCAGAAATTTTGGCAGACTTGCAAGAAGGCTCATAGGGCAAGGAAGAACATCTGTCCAGGGACTTTTTTTTGTTTCTTGGCGGGGGTTTGAGCCCCTGAAGTTGGAGAACCAGAAGGTGAGAGACCCTTGAGGATCAGCTTATTTGTTTGGTCAACTAGCCAACACGGATTGAAACCAGCACAAATTAAGAGTCCAAGGGAGAGAGGCCCCCTCAAGCAAACACTCCGTGTGGATATCAGAAAATGTGATTTTATGTCCATACGCAGCACTTTTAAACCCTGCTAGTTTGTCAGAGATGGTAAGTCAAAAGGGCAAATAGAAACCCCTGCCTTTTTTCCAGGCTAACAGGAGAAACTCTGGAAGGAGCTTAGATTTTTCAGAACCTAGAGCTATAGTATACATCCAAATTGGATCAGCTATCTGATCCAAACCCTTCACCCGGTGACTAAGAATCACAGGTTAAAGATCAAATGATAAAGTGTACCTACCATAAATGTAGATGTTAGAGTGTATTCACTGTTGCAGTCATTACACTTTGGTTATCCTGCTGGCAGGCTACCCGCAGTTGGCCCGAGTTTCAAAGTCTAGGTCTGGCGTCTGTTGTCAACTCTTCCCTGATGTCAGTGCGCCAGGGGTATAAAAGATGCAACAGACTATTTTCTTCAGTTTTTCTTGCCCCAGATGTCAGGTGCCCCCAAATAGGAAAGGCTGGAAAAAAGTATGCAGTAAGAATTTAAATCCTTGAGGTATTTGCTTCCCACAAGAACTTTTTCTGACATCTGTCTGAGGCAAGAAAAGTTTCCCCAACGGGGTACTTAGCTTTATAGAAGACTTCGGTCTGGAATTCGAATATCTCAGGAGTCTGCTGACCGGCAACTGCGAACTGCTTCTGCTTCAGGCACCGCGCGGCAAGGAAGACTGAAGAAAATGGCGTCGGTTGCAATATATACCCCTGGCGCACTGACGTCAGGGATGAGGAGACAGCAACCAATGCCGGACCAAGACTTTGGAATTCCGGCCGACTGCAGGACAGCCTGATGACAGGATAACCCAAGTGTGATGACTGCAGCAGGGTAACACGATTAACATTAAACATTTCCTTCATCTACAAGCAAATACATCACATAGGTTGTAGAGAGTTAGTACAGAAAGGTCCCAGCAATGAAAAGGGGGATGGTGGGTGGGTAACCTGGACTGCAACAGTGAACACACTAACATCTACTGTAGATGTTAGTGTTTCACTGTTGCAGTCATTACACTTGGGTTGAATCCCAAAGCTGAGGTTGGGTGGCTGGGCCTAAAAAGGATTAGGAGAGGCTACCAGGCCCTGCAGAACTGCAGTGGCAAAGCTTGCTCTGGATTTAGAGCAGAGAAGTAAGTGGTAGTGCTTGGTGAAAGTGTGCACTGAACTCCAGGTTGCAGCTTCTAAAATGTCTTTGGTTGGTACTCCTGAGAAAGGCTGCTGCTCTGGTAGAATGTGGTCTTATGCCCTTAGGCACTGATTTGCCATGTTGTGCATAGCAGAAGCGAATGCAGTCCTATCTATTTTGTGTCTGCTTTGAGATGGGCTTTCCTTGTGATCCTGCAGCATAAGCTACAAACAGTTATTCAGTTTTTCTGAAAGCTTTTGTTTTGTCCAAGTAGAATCGTAGCGGTCTGTGTATATCCAAAGTGTGCAGAAGTCTCTCCTTTTTTCTGGGGATTTGGATAGAAAGTTGGCAAATGAATGGTTTGGTTAAGAGCCACACTGGAAACCACCTTTGGCATAAATGTTGGGTTTGTCCTTAGCGAGACCCTGTTCTGATGAGAAATGATGAAAGGTTCCACTGCCATTAATGCCTGTAACTCAGACTCTTCTTGCTGAAGTTATTGCTAAGAGCAGAGCATTTTTTCTATGATGAGTTATATCAGCTGTGTTGGCTGGCTCAAAAGGAAGCAGTGTGAGCTTTTCTAATACAAAATTGAGGTCCCAAGTAGATACTGGTGCTCTCCTTGGGGGTCTTATGTTTCTTGCCCCTCTGAAGTACTGCCTTAGCAGTGGATGCGAAAAAATAGGAGGTTCCGTATTGTAATGAGCTAAAATGGCAGAGGCATGGATCTAGATGAAAAGGATAAGCCTTTGTCCAGCATCTCAAGTTAGGTATTGTAAAATCTGAGGTATATTTGGAACAAGTGGTTTGAGTCCTTGTGCCTGGTTCCAAGCACAGAATCTCTTCCATTTTTCTGCATAAGATTTTAGTGCTGGGCCTCCTGGCTTCTAAAATGACATCCATAACAGCTTTAGAGACAGGTGTGGTCCGAGTGACTATTATCTGCCATGCAGCCAGATTTAAGGTTCCGAGTTGACTGTAGAATCAGATTGTTTTGTTGAGTCAGAAGATGAGGATTTTGAGGTAAAGGCCAGGCTGGGCCTTGAGACAAGCTCTTTAGGATTGGGTACCAGTGCTGGCGTGGCCAGTCTGGGGCAATCGGGATCATTTTTGGCTTCTCGTTTGACTTTTAGGAGTACCTTGGGAAGAAGAAACAGTGGAGGGAAGGCATAAACTGTCAGAATTTTCCATCTGAATGAAAGAGCATCCACTTTCCATGCTTGAGTGATAAGTTCTTGTGCAGAATTTCTGTAGTTGGCAGTCGTGAGGGGAGGCAAAAAGATCTGTCTGGGCATCCCCATTTCCTTATGCTGAAGACCTGTGGATTTAGTTTCCATTCGTGCAGATCCATGAGATTTCTGCTTAGTGTCAGGGCATTCTGTACAGCTAAAATCTCTTTTTGATTGCTGTGAGGATGCATTTGTTCCTTGGGCCACGTGCCCGGAAAACATTTTCTTGCCATTTGTGCCCCCCAGGCATAATCCGATGCATCCATTGTCTGCCTGGCTGTGGGTAAGGTGAAGGGCTGTCCCCTGTTGTGGTGACAGGCCCTGGACCACCATCGAAACTCCTGCTGTAGAACAGGGAATTATAGTTACTATTGTTTCCAGGCTGCGGCAATGTTGAGTCCAGACACTTCATAGATACCACTGTAGTTTCCTCATATGCAGTCTTGCATATGGAGTTAGTAGAATGCAGGATGCCATGAACCCCAGGGCCTGCAGAATTTTTCTTGCAGGGAGCTGGGTCTTTGTTGCCATCATTTGAAATAAATGAGTCTGTTGCCTTTGTCTGGCGTGAGATAAGCCATCTGGGCAGTTGTATTTCAGCTTGCACCCAGGAATATTATCTCTTGAGAGGGCACTAGTTTTGATTTCTTTTCGTTTACTGTGTACCCTAGGCAAATAAGAAGTTATGTACTCACCATAACGTTCCATCCAAGTAGGTGACTTCATTTGTCTGCAACCTGTGGGTCTTGGATCAGATATCAGATCCGAGCCGGCAACTATTTATACAGCTATGGATCTGAGCTCCTAGCTCCTCCCCTCACCCATAATCCCCTGCCAACCCCAATTGACCTCAGATCAAGTCTGCCCTCCTATATACCTGAAAAGGTATCCCAAAAAGGAAAAGGCAGGAATAATACTATCATCTAACTCTTCTGAAGGCCAGGGGGAAGGAGGGGGGGGGGGATGGTTACAGACCAATGAAGTCACCTACTCAGATGGAACGTTATGGTGAGTACATAACTTCTTAATCTGAAGTAGGGACTTCATTTGTCAGCAACCTGTGGGACAGAGTCCCCAGCTACCTGAATCTTGGGCGGCCATCATGGAAGGATGTTCCGGAGCACTGCGGAGCCAAAGGCTGCTCTACCTCTGAAAGTGACGTCCAGCTTGTAGTGGTGAATAAAGGTATGAGATTAGGCCCAAGTGGCTGCCGAGCAAATATCATCCAAAGGGACTCTAGATCTGAAAGCAGTATTAGTAGATATGGAGCGAGTGGCGTGAGCACGGACCCTTTGAGGTGCGGACCTCATAAGCTAGACGGATACATTGGGAAATCCAGTGCGATAAGGTGACCTTCGAAACTGCTTTGCCTAAATTGAATTTAGAAAAGGAGACTAACAGCTGATCAGATGGTCTGTGACCAGCAGTCCTATGAATATAGAAACGCAGCTGCCTGTGCACATCTAACGAGTGCAGCTTGTATTCTCCTTTAATTTTGGTAATTAGGGAAGAAAACAGGAAGATTGATGGACTGAGATATTGGTTTCTGAGGCCACCTTGGGTAGAAAAGATGGATTGGTCCTGAGGTACATTATCCTAATGAAAAAACAAATAAGAGGGTTTTACGGAAAGAGCTTGAAGTTCTGAAACTCTTTTCGCAGAGGTGATGGCTACCAGAAATGCTGTTTTCCAAGACAGGTATTTAAGACCAGCAGAGGAATCTGGTTCAAAGGGGGAAGCAGTCAAGGCCTGAAGAACTAGCGACAGGTCCCAAGGCGGTATGGCTTCTCTGATCGGGGGGCCTAAGCAGAAAGGTACCCTTGAGGAAGGTTTACATAGTTTAGCTGACATCAAGGGACCTGTCTTGTGTCCTACATGGTAACGGGAGATGGCTGCCAATTTACCTTGATAGTCTAACAGCTTAGCCCCTTGCTGAAAAAGCCCAGTAAGGAAGTCCAAAACTGACGTTAGCGGAGCAGTGAAGGGGTCCACATTATGATGCTCCGCCCAGACAGAAAAGCGCTTCCATTTACTGCGGTAAATCTTCCTGGTGGAAGGTTTATGTGCTGCCACCAAGATGGCTTTGACTGGAGAGGAGATACCGGGAGTCCTAATTAAGAGTGGAACTGGAGCAGCCAAGCTGTCAGCTTCAGGTTGTCCAGATTCGGGGTCGGTAAGCCTGATGGGAGATAAGATCCGGGCTGCGATCCAGAATCCAGGAAGGATTCACCAAGTGAGACTACAGGTAAGGGAACCAAGTTTGTCGAGGCCAGAATGGGGCAATGAGGATCATCCTGCTCCCCAACAGAGAGGCTTTCTGTAACATCTTTAGCATCAGGGGTAGAGGAGGATAGGCATAAAGTAGACCGGGCGGCCAAGCATGCACTAGAGCGTCTCTCGGGGCTTTCCCTGGTGGGGGAATCAGGGCAAGTTGTCGCATTTCGTATTGAGGGAGAGGCAAAAAGATCGCAGCAGGGTTGCCCCCATTTTGCAAAAATCTGCTTCGCTACTCAGGAGTTGAGAGATCCCTCGTAAGGGGAAAGAATAGTGCGGCTGAGTTTGTCCGCCAGAATGTTGGACCGTCCCGGAATGTGCGTTGCGATTAGAAAGCGGTTGGTGGAGATTGCCCATTCCCACACTCTCATGGCCTCTTGGCAGAGAGGATAAGACCTGTTTCCCCCCTGTTTGTTGATATACCAGACAACTGACATGTTGTCCGTCTGTATCGCAATAGTTCCGACAGGAAGAAGGTTGTGAAGTGCCTGCAATGCTAACAGCACCGCCCTCATCTCCAGAACATTGATATGCAGGGAGGTCTCAGAGTCATTCCATGTGCCTTGGACTGTTCTGCCTGAGCAATGCCCCCCACCAGAGGCAAGAAGCGTCCGTGGTCACTGTGATGAGGGGAGGTGGAGCGCAGAAGGGACGACCTGTATGGAGGTCTGGGGAATGCAGCCACCGTAACAATGCCCTCCTGCAAGCTTTGCTGATAGAGACAGGGTGATAGAGAGGGAGAAGCTGGAAGGACCAATGTACTTGAAGGGTCCACTAATACCCTCATGTTTAGGCGAGTGCATGGGAGGAGCAATTGCCGCTGCCAGAGCGCCCAGTGCCCTCAGGACCAATTCCGCAGGTGGAGCTTCTGATTGGAGGATGGCCCCCACATGAAGATTGAGGTTCTGTAGTCGTGCCGAAGTGAGGTACGCTCGTTGACTTCTCGTATCTAACCTGGCCCCTATGAAGTCTATCACTTGTGTTGGAGCAAGGGAGGACTTGTCCATATTGATCGTGATGCCTAACTGGGGGGCTGCGAAGAAAAAAACTCTGGCTGAGCAGCGTAGATGCCTTGTTGGGGCGGTCAGGAGCCAGTCGTCCAGGTACAGGAAGACCTGCATTCTCTGGAGTCTCAGGTGGGCCGCTATCACTGCTAAAACGTTGATGAACACCCTGGGGGATGTGGTGAGGCCAAAGGGAAGGACCCTGAACTGATAGTGGCTGGCTCCCAGCCGGAAGCAGAGAAACCTCCTGGATCGTCTGTCCATTAAGATGTGGTAGTATGCATCCTTGAGGTCTATAGAGCACATCCAGTCGTTCTCCCATAACAGGGGGGGAATGGACTGAAGAGTGACCATTCGGAATTTCTCCTTGGTTACCGCCAGGTTCAAGAGGGAGAGGTCTAGGATTGGTCCGAGGTCCCCCATCTTTTTTGGCAAAAGAAAGAACCTGGAGTAAAACCCTAATCCGAGCTGGTCTGCAGGGACGGGTTGGATGGCCCTTTTTTCTAGCAGCTGCTGGATTTCCGCGGCTGCAGCCTCCCTCTGATCGGGTGGTACATCGGGGAGGTTCTTGAGTCTGGGGACATGAAGCATAGGGATTTTGTAACCTCTGGATATAATCTGAAGCACCCAGTAGTCTGACGTAATGGACTCCCATGCCGCCAGGTGCCTCGAGAAGCGCCCCCCCGACTGCCTCCAGAGTGGAGCAGTTGGGCAACCCTTCAGGGCTGTTGCGTGGGCCGATCAGAGAAAGATTCTCTGGACCCAGCCTCTAGGGTGGCATCCTCCCTGTCCTCCTCTTGCCACGGAAGGACTGGTTGTCCGGAGCAGGGTGGGAATGCTGCCATTTCCAGAACCACATCTTCTGTCCCTTTTGGTTCTTGGAAAAGGACCTCTGGGGAGCAGAGAAGTGGACTCCGACAGCAGCCGTCTTCCAGTCCTTCTCGCTCTGGACAAGTGTCTCGCGAACGGTTTTGCCAAACAAGGCAGAACCAAAGGGGTCATTTGCAAAAGACGCCTTAAAGGGCTCCGCACAGTCACAACGGAGCCAGGCCTGGCGCCTGATCACTAGGCCCGCTCCGCTAGCTCTAGCGGCTCCCTCAGTTGCATGAGACAAAAGCCGCATAGAGGTGAGACAAATGCCGCATAGACGTATTGGAAACAGATCTCAGAGTGGCCATACGAGTTGAGTACAATTGCTTGTCCTCCACCGACATGGACTCCGGGGGGAAGCAGTGTATTCTTTAATAAGATCGCGCAGCATCCTAATGACATGTGCCATGTAGTTCAGAGACCTTACCGAGAAGGTCGCTGAACTGAATACCCGCTTCCCAAGGCGATCCATCAATCGAGACTCCTTGCTCGGAGGATGGACCAAGGGACTCTCCTGAGCTAGTTCCCTCTTAGTGGCTGCCGCCAACAAGGCATCTACAGGGGGACCCTTGCTCCAGTGGGGTCGGTCTGTGGGGGGGCTCAAGATCCTGTCCGGGCACTTGGGAATAGGCTCCACAGTGTCTGGCTCCTTCCACGCCCTGGTGATCACAAGGTCCACCAGGGGGTCGGCCGGAGGGGACACACAAGTGGTAGACGGGCCTGCTTCGAATGCCTCCAGGAACACGGACTCTGAGGAAGCCTTGGGGGCAGACCCCCCCCATTAGCATTTCCATGATTTCTCCAAAGGAGACATCCTCAGGGGGTGATCTTGGGGAGCCTTCCCCTTCATCCAAGTCAGTGTCCTCTGTTAAGGACTTAGGGGAGTCCACGTGCCTCCTCACACTTATGCTTGCGAGGCACTTCCTTGGGGGGGTGGGGGGGTGGGGGCTGTCCGAAGAGGTCTCGCCAGCAATGTCCTGTTCCAAAGGAACAACCTGGGACATTGAAGCAGGCTGTGCCTGTGGCCGGGTGATGGAAGCCTGGCCCAGCAGAGAGGGAGTGCAGGGCGGAGCCGAGAAAAGGGCCGGGGGTCTGGATGCCCTCGACAGAGCCCTCTCCACTACATCGAAGGCAGAGGAGGAGCCGCTCTCCCTGGGCTCTGAGAGCAGACTCCCACTCTGATCCGATGAAGGGATTGGAACCGGCGCAGAGACAGTCGGATCCGAGGGACCAGTGTGCTCCGACATGGATGGAGCCGAAGGCACACTGAATCCCTCTGATCCGAAGCTCAGCACATGGCTCTGAGAGGTCGGATCAGACGATGGAACAGACAGACTCTAGGGCAGGGTCGGATCCAAAGTACTCAGTACTGTCGGCGCTGACTCACCACTGGCTCCAACGCTGCCCAGCTCCAAGCGCTCCAAACCCAGGAAGCGGGTCGGAGAAGGAGCTATCGGAGCAAAAAAGGGTGTCGAGCTCCCCCCCGAAGGGGGGGGGGGCAGGAGCACTCCCATCTGCAGCTGGGCCTGGATGAAACTTATCATCCGGTCCAAGTCTGCATCAGACTTGCTGTAGGTGGATCTCGACGAGGCCACCGAGGCAGGCCTGGAGTGCCACCTAGATGACAGAGATTGGGTCTCCTCCTCCAGTCCCGGGGAGAAGAAAGGTGATCGCAGCAGAGGAGGAGGAGACCTGGAAGCCATGGAGGAAGAAGCCCGCTTAGCTGGGGGGGCCGAAGCGGAGGCCTCGGCCCACCGCTTGTGGTGCTTCTCCCTCCGTTTCTCCCTCCTGCCCTCCCTATCTTCCGGTGCTTTAGTGGGAGTTTGAATCCCGGCTGGAAGAAGGGGAGCAGGAGTGGCCACCACCACAGGCTGGGGAGGTGCCACGGGAGTAGCGGAGGCCGAAGCAGACTCCGGGGGCAAAAGTCCCGCCAGGACCAGCTTCAACCTCCGCTCTTTCAGTGCCCTGGGGTTGAACCCTGCACAAATCGTGCATCCTGAGGACAGGTGTTCAACCCCAAGGCACCGAACACACAGAGTGTGGCCATCCGCCGGTGAAAGCTTATGGCCACACTGTGCACTTACAAATGGGCTTGGGGCCTCCAACATTTCTGAAAAGGACTACACAAGCACACCAGGCCCCACAACACACACTACGACCAGCAAGGGGAGGAAATACACTACAAAAGCAATAAAATTAACCTAAAGGGATCCTAAACACACACGAGTTACAAAGGAAAGATTTTTCTGTTTTAAAACAAGTTTTTTGAGAACTTATCTGAAAGCCGCCAAGAGCTCTGCAATCCAGCTGTCTCTCCTAAAAGCAGCAAACTAGATTTGGGGTCAGTTGGGGTTGGCAGGGGATTATGGGTGAGGGGAGGAGCTAGGAGCTCTGATCCATAGCTGTATAAATAATTGCCGGCTCGAATCAGATATCGGATCCAAGACCCACAGGTTGCTGACAAATGAAGTCCCTACTTCAGATTTAATCTTTTAACAAATGCCAGATGCTTTAGTAGAATGTCCTTGCTCTCTGCTTGAATAAGGCAGTCCAAGTAGGGATATATTTGAATTACTCTGTCCGCAAAATGCAATTACTGGTGCCAGGCACTTTGTGAAGACCCTGGGCTCAGTAGGTAAGCCAAAGGGCAGTGCAGAGAATTGGTAATGCATTGAGCCAGCTATGAATCTGAGGTATCTTCTGCAAGATTGTTTGATTGGGGCATGCAGGTATGCCTCCTTGAGGTCCAAAGTAACTAGCCAAGCCTTTTTGCCCAGCATGGGTAGAAGTTACTGCAGTGTTAACATTTTGAATTTTGGAACATCCAGGAAAGTATTTAGGATTGACAAGTCCAGTATTTGTCTCCAGGCTTTGTCCTTTCTGGGAACCAGGAAGTGTCTTGAGTAAAATCCTTGTCCCTGTTCTTGCTGTGGTACTCTTTGAATAGCTCCCATGTCCATGAGAGCAGCAATTTCCTTTTGTGCCTCTGCCCATTGGTTTTGTGGCAGGTCCGGCATACCTTTTGCTTTTGGAAGGGTGTGAAAGTGGAACCTGTTACCCTGAGAAACTATTCAGGACCCATTTGTCCTGGGAGATTGTGCCAATTTTGTGCCAATTTTGTGCGAAAAGTGCTAGCTTTCCCCCTAGGGGTGCTGCCAAAAGTTAAGTGCTTGGCCTTTGTAGAGGAAAGTCATTGGGACCATTTCCTATAAGGTTGTGGTTGGTCTCCTTTGGAGGCAGAAGCACCCCATTGTTTAGTTCTGCAAGAGCTTTGGGGCTGAGATCTGCCTGCCTCTTGGGCGTCTATCTGCCACTGTGTAAATTCTCTAGGTACAGTAACTAAACTGAGCACAAGGTAAACGTTCTGGTGCCCACCCTCACCACAAACCTGACCAAGCGTCTTCTGAAAAATGCATCAGTGAAGTCACCAGGGCAAGCAGCATCAAATGAACTTGTCTGCACTAGAGTGTATACATCATACCACCTTTGTGTAGGGCATTCGCTACCTGGATGTCTTCTTTTAGGCATTTACCAAGTACTTTCAGATTACAATTAAATTCTTCTCCAAGGGGTGCTTATCTGTGCAATGCCATACAGGTGCAGCCCTGGACAAAACCCAGACTTGTGAAACATGGCAAAAGGAAAACAGTGAAATATGACAAAATGCAACTAAAGAATGCAGGACACCTATATACAAAGCATGCAATAAATGTCAGATGAGAACTTCAGCCCATCCATAAGGAAAGAATGCTTAGCTCTTTAAGGACTCACGTCCAACATCATCCAGCAGCTTAAGTCCCTATTGTAATCAGGAACATAGGCTATACATCCATCCAATTCTAGACAAGTGTAAAATATGCTAAATGAAGCAATGCATACAAAACAAATCGCAAGTTGATAACTAGGAGCATGGAGACAACTTTCACATGAAGGTAATCTACAGGCAGAAAGTGACTTTTTCCAAATACCCACAAGTTCTAAACCTATAGTACACGGATTAGATAATGGTGCGCACACCAAGATTGCTTTAAGTGTTCTGTTACACAGGACATTTAACTTACCCAACATTCCACCAGCCACCAAGATGTCAAATAATGTCTCTGCATACCGTCGGTAATCAAGTTTTGCTCCTGAAGCATCAAGGAACTTTGTTACTGCGTCCAAGTCACCACCAGTCTGATTTAAACCTTGAATAATAGACTCTTGAAACTGGGAAGGGTCAAATCTCTCTTTCTCATCTGTGAAAAAAATTGCAGAGTTTCAATATCACCTTCACTGCTACTTCCAAAAACCTGGTATTTAATTTGCAACATACCTCTTTTCCTAGTTTTGAAACGCTGGCCTGATAGCGTGGGCTTTTGCTGCTTTTGATTATTCATAAAAGACACCTAGAAAAGAAACTAAACATTTATATTTACAAACCAAAATCACTGCATGATTTCAAATGCAGAACTGATAGCTGGTAAACAGTTGGGTAAAAAAAAGTGGCACCTCATCTGTCAAGCGGAAGATGCAGCTTTAAAATACTTTCTTGCATACAAAAGCTACTTGACTGAGAAAAGTTAGTTTACTTGTGTGATCAAAAAACTGTTTAGATGTTTGAAGTGTCAAATTCTCAACAGCTTAGTGTCTCAAGAGGTGTCAGAAGTAAACTACACAACACACTGTCACCACAAAGTCTGATACGATACAAAAATGGTTAGTGCTACTGCAAAAAGCAACATGGGGTCCACGGTTAATCGTCTGAAGGAGTAACCATCAAATGCACATCTAATGCAAAGCATTGAAACTCCACTGAAAGTGCACTTCATAGAATCTGTGAGATGGGGAAATAGCTAGTTGGCCAACAATTCCCCATCTCACTTTTCTCCACTGTAGTACTATCTCAGGGTTGGTGCACAGAGGGGGGTGGAGGGACCAGGCCCCCACAAGTGGGTTTGAAATACTGCAGACAGAGGCAGGAAGTGTTGGCAAAGCAGTTACTTTCTCCGTCTCACAGGTCCAATGACATGCACATTCAATGGAGTTTTGATGCTTTGCATTCGATGATGTGCAGATTGATTATTCCTTTCGAAGATTAAAACCACAGACCCAGAGGATGTGGCAAGGCAAACTCTTGCTTACAACTCTCCCACCCATGCAACAGACCCATTCTTTACAAGTACAGCGCCCGAGACAAATTCAAACATTTCCAAAGTACAAGGTGTTACAGCAGCCTACACAGGGGTAAACTAATATTTTGTGGGCAGCTTACTACCTGCACTGAGACCTAAAGAAACAAGTCATGAATTCCACACACTTTGCCTGGTCAGTATATACTACCTCAAAAATAAGAAAATATGCCAAAGCCCATTATCAAAAATAAATACGGGCTTTAACTTACACGATAGCTTACTGGGTACAAGGCATTCGGAATACAGGGTCATGGATTAGACAACCTACCCATTTAAATTTGGGTGCAACAGAAGGCTTAGCTGAAAGGTTTGTACAAAATCTGACCCAACCACAAATTGGGAAAGTTGTGTTAGGTTCATCAGGTGACCTTTTTCAAACAGAAAAGCAAACTGTACAAAATAAACTAAATACTTTTTGGAAAAGGGGGCAAAGTTGTCATTTTAGTACATACATAATTGTACTAAACTTCAAATAAACCTCGGTCAGACAAATGAAAAATTAGTGTTCAACCAAACAGGAAGTCAGAGGAAATTAAAATTAACTAAACTGCTTAGGGTGCAGAACAACAAGGCCAACTGAAACTGCACGTTTATTTGCAAAGAAATAAAAGGTGCACAACCACGTTTATTTGCAAAGAAATAAAAATGTCCTGAAGGGACAAGTATATAGAGTTTTAAGATTACATAATGAAGACGATGAAGCGAGTGGCACTTGAAAATGTAAAACTAGATTGCCTAGATAGAGGTTACTCGAAAGAAGAGATTGAGACCACTATAGGTGAGGCCTGGACACAAAGGGACAACAGGTGTAAACCATACTTGATGGATGTCACACAGAACTATGATCAGCATGACTTGCCTGACAAAACAGGTTTGGAGTAATTTTTCAGCATGTAAATGAATACACTTCCATTAAAAGACAATGGCATATATTACATGAGGTGCCAAGACTCACGGACAAGATTGGCAATACTCCATCCTTTTCATTTAGAAACAACAAGTCTTTGAAACACCATCTTTGTAACAAAATGGACATAAATAGACCTATCCAGTCCATGCGGACTGGCACCTTTCCATGCAGACGATGTTCTGCATGCCAACACCTTTATAGAAATAGTACTTTCACACACCCAGTGAGACAATTTACCATCACAGGTCATTGCTATGCCGATTGCAGAACAATGAATGTTGTGTATTTTTCTGTCAGAAATGTATTCATAGGTTCGTACTAGGCTATCTGCCCTAGGGCATTTATAAGCCTAGCCAGAGTGTATGTGGCTTACACCACCCCTTAGGATGAGAATACTACGCCCTTTTAGGGTTTAGTTTACTATGCCTCTGTCTAGTAGTGACAAAGAGATGACCCCCGGGGTAAACCTACGATCTCGCATCCACTCGTCGAGATTTCTCTTGAATAGAGTCAGTGAGGGGCTCTGCCTAACATGGACTGGGATTCTGTTCCAGAGTGTAGGGAGCCTCTGGGTTATGAATCTGTCCCTCCAGCACGTTCTATTTATTTCTGTGTTGAGGTTTAAGTCGCTTGTTCTCGTGGCTCTGATGGATTTGGATTTTCTGAGGTGGAGCATGTCCATTAATTCAGGATTGGACATGGCCTTGTACGTCAGGCACAGATCACCTCTGAGTAGGCAGTATGCGACTGAATAGAGCTGGAGTTTTTTCAGTCGGGCAGCATATGACATATGTTTAAGACCCTTTATCCTCTTGGTGAGGAACTTTTGGGGTCTTTCCAACTGCTGCAGGTGTCGGGTGAGATACATCCCAAATGGGGCATTGTACTCTATCATTGGCCTGATAAGAGAAGAGTACAGGGGCACAATGACCTCTTGATCTAGATGCGAAACCCTTCATGATAAGGTGGGCAATATAGAAGGTCTTCCTAACCACTTTGGCAATGTGTGTCAAATGAGAGGTTAGTCAACCTGGGTCCCTAGGTCCCCGATTACCTCTTCCGTACTCAATGGATTACCGCCTATGTGGTAATTTGTCGGTACCTTGTTTTTCCCAAAGGGTATGACTATACATTTTTTGGCGTTTAGCTTAAGGCCATGGCTCTGGCACCAATTATCCGTTTCTATGAGGCCTCTCTGAAGGAGGTTTGTGTCCGCTGGAGTATCAATTATGGCGCCCAGTTTGCAGTTATCTGCGAACTTTGTAAGCCACAATCCTCCTATGTTTGCCTGTACCTCGGAAAAATAAATGCCGAACAAGAGGGTCCCAGGACTGAGCCCTGTGGGACACCGCTTGTGACTGGCTTAGAGTCTGACATAGCTCCAGCAACTCTGACCCTGTGGGTTCTGTCCTTGAGCCAGTTTGCAACCCATCTTGTGACGTATGGGTTTACATTTAAGCTGGTGAGTTTGTCTATGATGCCCGAGTGGGGTAATGTGTCAAAGGCTTTTGCAAGGTCAAGGTAGGCTGTGTGAACTGCCTTACCTTCATCAATGGCCTTAGTGACCGTTTCAAAAAAGTCGACCAAGTTCAGAAGGCAGGATCTGCCCTTGACAAAGCCAAATTGGGTAGGATCCAATGTCTGTAGGTCCCCAATGTCTTTGTTTATGAGTTCCATAATGATCCTCTCCATAGCTTTGCAGACCAGGCTCGTCAGGCTTATGGGGTGGTAATTTCCAGGGTCCGTAGAAGCACCGCCTTTGTGAAGTGGGACCACTGTTGCCGTCGCCACTCTTTGGAGTGCGTATCCTGTGGTAAGGCCAAGATTAAACAGCAGCCTTATGTGTGGGTTTAGTTCCTCTTGGAGTTCATGTAGCACACAGCCCGGGACACCATCCGGTCCCATTGATGCTGTGTTTTTAGCTTTAGAGAGGGCGGCTCTCACCTCGGCATCTGAGATGTTAGGGAGGCTACACTCTGCTGGGATAGTTATTTCTCCTTTTGGGGGGGGAGGGGGAGGAGAAATTTGCACTGAACCTGTCTGCCAGAATGTTGGCAATGTCAGTGGGTTCAGTGTATTTTGTGTCATTTTGGACTAACTCTGAGCATATCTGGGAGTTTCCACCCAGGTTTCTAACAGCTAAAGAAGGCCTTGTGATTGTCTTTTGTGTCATTTGCGATTTCTCTCAAAGTTGGCCTTGGATGATTTTATGAGTGATCGTAGTTTTTTGCTAGTACTGATCAGAGATGCCTTTCCTTTTAGGGATTTTGCTCTGTCATGTAATAGCTTCCTCCTTCTGTCGTAAAGTTTGTTTATGGCTGGGGTCCACCAGACCGGTCGCCTGCCTTTGGGGGAATGGGTCTTGGTTTTATTTGGGATTGCATGATCCATGCATTCTTGAAGGTGCCCATAGAAGGCATTTGCAAGGGATTCAGCAGTGTGGGTTGTGGTTTCCACTGGCCCAGGGGCCTTGAAAGATACCACTTCAGTCTGAAGTGTGAAGTTTGCTTTTGAGAAGTTCTTCACTGTGGTCTTTTGTGCAAGGGGTGGGGGCGGGATGTGGATTTCCAGTGAGATTAATTTATGGTCTGATCTTACCAAAGAGAGATGTACTTCCGGTGCGGAGCATTTTGTCCCCATGTTTGTGATGATCAGGTCTAGTATATTGTCTCCTCTTGTGGGAATGGTGACTAGTTGTTCCATTGCATGTGAGTTTATGAATTCTAAGAACCTTTGGGCTAGAGTGTTGGGGCTTGAGTAATGTTCCCAGTCTATGTTTGGGTAGTTGAAGTCTCCCAAAATGATGGTATTTGGAGAGACATTCATACTCTCCAGTGTCTTCAGGAAGGCTGTGTGGGGTTCCTGAGTTTGAGAGGGTGGTCTGTAGCATGCTACAAACTGTAAGGCAGTTTTGCCTATGGTTAGTTGCACCTGGATAGTCTCCGATGCTTCGTGCGTTGCCACTAACCTGGAGGTGTGGGTATCTTTGATGAAAATGGATACTCCCCCTCCTTTTGTGGTTCTGTCCAAGTTTTGGGGCCGGAAAGCATGATATGAGGTAAAACCTGATAGTGCTGGGGTGCTCTCAGGAGCCTTGAACCAGGTTTCAGTCACTGCACAGACATCGATGTTCTCTATACTGAGAAGGGCTTAGAGGGTGTGCATCTTGAGGTTTAGACTTCTGGCATTGAGCAGCATTACCCTTAGTTTTTTTCCACTTGTGTTTTCTAGGGAGGTAGGTTTCTCATTTGAGCCTTGCCTAAAAAAGGCACTATGGGGGTGGCAAGAGCCTTGGCCAATATCCGGAAGCCCAGGGGTGACAGGTGCAAACCATCCCTTGCGAAGCAGCGTGGCTTGTCAAGCATGTCATCCCAAGCAGACACGGGATCCCCTTAGAATGACACCAGTAATTAAGCCAATTGTTAAAACTGATCATTTTGTCTTTGTACTGTGGCATCATTCTTGGTGAGGGTAAGATGCTGCTCAGGGTCATACCGGCCTGGGCTACATAATCAGAGAGCTCCTCTATGTCTCTTTTCATGTAGTCCAGGGAGGTACGTCTCAGGTAGTTTACACCTGCATGTACAATGACAGTCATATTTGTACTTGCTGTGGAGTGACTGGAGTGACCTTAGTGCTTGTGTTATGTGGAGGATTCTAGCTCCCGACAGGCAGCTTACTGTGACCCTCTCCTTGTTCAGTCTGGTGAGCGGGACGTCAGTGTGCCTGACTATGGAGTCACCTATTTCAAGTGTCTGGCATGTTGTTTGGCCTTAAGGGCTGTGACTGTTTAGCACACTGACTGAACTATGTGTTGCATTTGCTATGTCTTGAGGTGGTGGTTGCTTGGGTGTCTGCTTTGGCGGCCTCTGTTTTGGTAGATTTTTAATCAGCTCCTCAGAGTATGTTTTTGTGTGTTTATGTGTTTGGTTTGCAGTTGTGATAGTTCTATGTGAGACTGGGTGTGTGGTGTGCGTGGTTACCTTCTCCTCCTGACTGGTCTTGCCAGTACTGAATTTAGAGAGCTCAAACTCCAGTTTGGCTATATAGTTGCATCTCTCGCATATATTTGTATTTGTTGGGAGGAGGAGAGGGTTGTCTGTGTACATGAGGCAATTGTAACATTGCCTCAAGATTCCCAGATTCACCAGCTGAACAGGAGAGGACGCTAGCAACTGACCCTTCGACATGCTAGAAATAGTGAAAAAGATTGCTGTGTAACCGAGTCAGAAAGGACCTATAAGGAAATGGGTACTCAACAGAATTTAGGTGAATGAAGTACTTTAAGAGTGCTTTACCTGTATACAAAATGCTTTAGGAGCAAGTGCTGAGCTTTTCAGTACCCCAGTTCTAAGGGAAAAATTGAAGAGCAGACTTGGCGGAGCCAGAAAAAGTTTAACTGGCGCTATGCATCGACCATAAAGCCGTGCAAAAGCGGATTTTAAGCAGTGAACTACAAAAGAGCTAGGAATGGTCCCAAACAACCAATTACTAACAGCTTCTTGTGCTGAGGTCACTTCCCCCCAAGGATAGGTAGGCTGCTCAAGGCTCCCCACTCCCACTGGTGAGCAAAGAAACTTCCTTTTATCCAAGTAAGGTAATGGACAACACAGGAACTACACCACAGCCCAGAATACAGCAATGCCTGTATACTGGTCTAAACAGGTCGAAAAAGGCGGGAAAAATAGAAGTTATGTTCTTACCATAACGTTCCATGTTAGTTGTCTTCTTCTCGCCTTCTTGCTGGATGGGTTCGGAGCCGACCTCGGCTCCGACTCGGCCACTCTAAAAGCTCGAGAGTTGGTTCCACCAGCTCGAGGCTCCCCTTATATCCCACAATGCTAGGCGAGAGTTACCTCAGATCTCGTTTGTAAGCTAACCCCAGCTTATAGCAGAAACAGTATAACTGTAAAACAGAATCCACCTCTAACAGGAAGAAAAAGGGTGACCTACATCCTGAACCAACAAATATGCATAATAGCATACGACTAAGAAAGAGGTGGTAGAAAGAGAGGTCACGATCACAACTCCTCTAGGTCTGTCCAGGCCAGGGGGAAGGAGGGTGGGGCCTTAAGAAGGCGAGAAGAAGACAACTAACATGGAGCGTTATGGTAAGAACATAACTTCTATATGTTAAGTTGTCTATCTCGCTTCATTCTTGCTGGATGGGACGCGTCCTAGCACCTTGTCCCGGGTGGCCTAACGGAACAGACTCCTGAGAACAGTGGAACCAAAATTAGCTCTATGCCTAGAAGCTAAATCCAACTTATAATGAGAAATAAGTGTGAGGAGTAGCCCAAGTAGCCGCTGCACAAATGGTGTCAATAGGCAGTCTGTCTTGGAAGGCTAAAGAAGTAGCCAAAGCTCTGGTGGAATGGGCTTTAGGTTTATTAGGCAATTTTTGTTGTCTAATTTCATATACCAGGGAAATCAAAGATGTTAGCCATCTGGATAATGATACCTTTGAAACTGAAAGTCCCTTTCTGCTTTCCGCATAGGAGACAAACAGCTGATCAGATTTTCTGAATTGTTTCGTCCTATCCAAGTAGTACCTTAATTGACGATGAACATCCAGGCAGTGTAATTTTTGTTCAGACCTATTTGAATACTCTGGGAAAAAGACAGGGAGGTCAATGGTTTGATTTAGATTTGATGTTGAAACCACCTTAGGCAAAAGGACGGGTTAGTTCGTAGGAAACTCTGTCCTTATGGAACACAAGATAAGGAGAGCGACAACTGAGTGCTTGAAGTTCTGAAATTCTTCTAGCTGATGTGATAGCCACCAGAAAGAGAGTTTTCCATGATAATAATTTCAAGGAACATGAAGCTGCAGGTTCGAAAGGGGAAAGAATCAAAGAAGCAAGAACTAAATTTAGGTCCCAAGGAGAAGGAGGATTTCTTATAGGAGGTCTGAGAAGAAAAACTCCTTTCAAAAAGGCTTTGCAAAGTTTGTGGGACATTAGGGCAGATTCAGAAATACCCACATGGAAATTAGAAATAGCTGCCAATTGAACCTTAAGAGTAGATGGAGATGAACCTGCATGGAAGAGTTCAGCTAGAAAATCAAGGACTAGTTGGATGGAAGCGGTGAAAGGATCTATGTCCTTTCCTTGTGCCCAATATGAGAAGCGTTTCCACTTACTCAAATAAATCTTTCGAGTGGAAGACTTATGGGAAGCTATCAATATATCTCTAACAGAGTGAGATAATTGAGGAAGCCTGGCTACGGTTGGAACTGGAGGAACCAAGCAGTGAGGTTCAGAGAGGGGAGGGAGCGATGAAACTGACCCGACTGGTGGATCAAAAGATCTGGAACTAGGTCCAGACTCCACAGTCGCTCCAAAAGAAATCGATGTAGAAAGGGGAACCACACTTGTCGAGGCCAGTAAGGAGCAATGAGGATCAAAGAGGCCTTCTGAGCGATAGCTTTCTGTATTACTTGAGAGATAAGTGGGTAAGGAGGAAATGCATACAGAAGTCCCCGGGGCCAAACTTGGACTAGAGCGTCCCTGCTGGGTTGGACTGGTAAAGGGAATAGAGTGAAGAATTCTCTGCACTTGCTGTTTTGGGGAGTAGCAAAAAGATCGCAGCAAGGCTGACCCCACTTGAGAAAGATTTCTCTCACTACAGAGTCTTTCAGAGACCACTCGTGAGGCATGAGTATAGCTCTGCTCAACTTGTCCATAATGTGATTGGACTTCCGGGATGTGTGTTGCTATCAGAAACGCTGAGAAGAAATCGCCCATTGCCACAGTCTGAGTGCTTCTCGACACAGGGGGTATGATCTGGTTCCGCCTTGTTTGTTGATGTACCACACTACAGACATATCGTCTGTCTGGATTGCAATCGTTCCCAAGGGAAGAGAGTCTTGAAGGGCTTGCAACGCTAAAAGCACTGCTCTCATCTCCAGAACATTTATGTGCAAGTGGCATTCGTTTGGTTGCCATGTGCCCTGGACTGTCCTGCCCTGATAATGCCCCCCCCATCCGATCAGGGAGGCATCCGTTGTCAGAGTAGCAACTGGAGGAGGTGGAACAAATGGTCTTCCCGACAGGAGCTGGGGGGAAGACATCCACCACATGAGATGCTTTTGCGCTTGCGTGATCATAATGGTGTGAGACATTGGAAGTTCCTGGTATGACCATTGGGTAAAAAGCATCCACTGAAGGATCCGCATGTGGTATCTGGCCAATGGAAGGAGAGGTATGGCCGCCGCCATGATTCCCAACACCTTTAGAGCTAACCTGGCTTTGACTCTGTTGTTGTTGAGAAGAAGTGACACCAATTTGTGAATGTCTGATATCCTTTGGTTCGTTAGCCTTGCAGACATGTTTATAGTATCTAAATTTGTGCCCATGTAGGTAATAGTACGACAAGGCGACAAAACAGACTTTTCGCAATTTATTGAAATACCCAGTTTTTGACAAACGCGAAAAGTATAATCTCTGGCCATCAGAAGGAGATGCTTGGTGGGAGCTGTGAGAAGCCAGTCGTCCAAATATGGAAACACCTGGAATCCTTGTCGTCTCAGGTGAGAAGCTACCACTGCCATGCATTTGGTAAACACCCGGGGGGCAGTGGTGAGACCAAAGGGCAGGGCCCTGAACTGAAAATGACTGGTTCCCAGCCTGAAGCGGAGGAATCTTCTGGAGCGTCTGTTCATTTTTATGTGATAGTACGCATCCCGAAGGTCTATAGAGCACATCCAGTTTCCTTTGCCCAAAAGGGGAAGAATGGATTGCAGCGTGACCATCCGAAATCTTGTTTTCTTGACTGATTTGTTCAAGACACTGAGATCCAAAATCGGTCTCCAGTCCCCTGTTTGCTTTGGAACTAAAAAGAACCTTGAGTAGATTCCGGATCCTTGTTGGTCTGCTGACACTGACTGAATTGCTCTTTTTGCAAGCAGTTTTGAAATTTCCAAAGCTGCTATATCCCTTTGAGCGGGTGGAACATCTGGAAGGGATTTTGACTGATTTGGAAAACGAAGAAAGGGGATAGAATAGCCTTGAAATGGACTGTACCCATTTGTCTTGAGTCAGGGATAGCCAGGCTTCTGGGTACAGTGACAATCTTCCCCCGACTGCCTCCGAAGATGGGCAGTCGGGCAACACCTCAGGGATGCTGAAAGGGCTTGTCAGGAAAGGCTTCCCGATTGCCCTGGTTCTGCGGACCCCCTGCCCCTAGGCGGCGTCTACCATTGTTATTCCCACCTCTGCCTCTGGTAGGAAAGCGACTGTCGTCAGGCGAAGTCCCTTGAGATTGTTTACGGAACCACATCTTCCCACCCTTCTGGCCTTTGGGGTAAGGCCTAGAAGGAGTCGAAAACGGACTCAGGCGGCAGAAAGGGTCTTGCCATCAGTCTCGCACCTAGTCAGGGTTTCTTTCACTTGAGGACCAAAGAGATGATCCATCAAAAGGGGAGTTCGTGAAAGACGTCTTGAAAGGGTCCGCAAAATTGCATAGCCGCATCCAGGCGTGCCTACGTAAGGCTACACCTGTCCCTCTTGGCTCTGCTCGCTCCATCGGCCGCATAAGAGAGGAGGCGCATGGAGAAGTTAGATATGGAATTAAGGGTAGCCAGCTGCGTGTTCATTTTATCTTGGAAACCCGCAGCTGTAGGATCCTTTAACATTTCACTCGCTTCCTTGATCAAGTCCCTTTGAAGGCGAGTGAAATGGCACAGGTAATTCAGCGAGCGCATGGTAAATGTCGCTGAGGAGAACATCCGCTTCCCGTACCTATCCATGGACCTAGATTCCTTGTTAGGTGGATGGACAGGCACTGAAGGATCAGCCAGTTCCTTCTTTGTGGCAGCAGCTACCACCATAGCATCCACAGAAACTCCTTTTGATAAAAATTGCTTGTCTGATGGAGCTGTGATGAATTTAGAGGGTCTCCTGGGAGTGGGGTCCACTGAATCAGGAGCCGTCCATGCCTTCTTAGCAACCACTTGCATGAGGGGGTCGAAGGGTGGGGACACCCAGGAGGTGGAAGGACGAGAGCCAAACGCCTCAAGATACACAGATTCGTCCTCCGAAGGGTTGAGGGCTGGCCAATTTCCCTCTGTTTCAGGATCTCCAGAATGTCTGCAAATGAGACATCTGCAGAAGGAGAACGGGGGGAACACACAGAACCAACCAGATCTGTGTCTGACGTGATCGACTCAGGTGAGTCAATGTGTTTCCTCTTGCACTTCCTCTTCCGAGGGGGCTCTTCTGCCAAATCAGGAGAGGCCTCGGAAGAGGATGAAATCCCACAGGGGCTCCTGAGGAGCTGGCGCTCGGCGGTCCGGCATGAGCCAGTGAGTCGACTTACCCTGAGGCAGCATAGAGGGAGGGGCGGACGGAGCCGACTGTGGAGTAGAGCCAGGCTCTAACACTCCGCATGACCTCGAATGCACCCCTGTCAGGCAGAGCCAGAGGTCCCCGCTCCGAGGAGCTAAGAACCCCCCTCGGCACCGACAGTGATGGCTCCGAGGTCGATGTCGGAGCCGAACTCACCAGCACCGAAGCACCGAGAGGGAGAGGGGGGGTCGGACAAGGGTCCGATGCCACTCACCCCCTCGGAGCCGACGAGGGAAGTCCGGCGCCGAGATTCCTCCAAAGAAGAAAACGGAGCCGACGACAGAGCCGAAGACAATTGTCTCGGCTCCGAAGTAATCCCAGTCTCGGTTCCGACACGACCCGGCTCCGAACTCAAAAGAGTCGAAGGAGGAAAGAGTTGGACCGGGGCAGGCACCGACTGATGAGTCGGGCTCTGAAGCATCTGGGCTAGTGCCTCGGACTTGAGTAGTCGACTCACCACTCTCTGAAGGTCATGATCGGACAGCCTCGATGACCTAGAGGAATGAGACCTTTGGCTCCGTTCAGACAGCAGGGGAGATCCTGGAGCCGAATGAACGGAGCCAAGAGGTGACCTAGACCTCTTTCTAGTTGTCGGCTCCGAAGGTCTGGTCGGAGCCGACACGGGTACCTCAATAACCTCGGTTCCGGCCGGAGCCGAGGAAGCCACAGAAACTGTGGACTGAGACTTATTGGCTCCAGCCGGAGCCGATAAAGGCAAAGGTTGAACAACCTGAGGTCTCTGCTCAGAAGCCGGAGCCGAAGACCTCGATGCCTTAGAGGGCTTCCCTGTTGAAACTGACAGGGAATCCTCTGGCTTCAATAAGCCTCTCAGAATCAACTTGTTTTTTCTTTCCTGCAGGACCCTGGGGCTGAAGCCATGGCACACAGCACAGGTGTCCTGCAGGTGCAAAGGCCCCAGACAATAGACACAAGAAGTGTGAGCGTCTGTCAGACATTTTCTGACAGCACGCATCACACTTCTTGAATCCGGAGACCTTTGCTTCTTTAGACATTTCCCTGACAGGTGTACACAAACACACACCCAAACACACAAGTTATACCCTGTCAGCAAAAAATAATAATTTTAGTAGTAATACTAGAATTTAAGTACAATAAAATTAAAGTAAACTACACAAACACTCCACTAGGGAAGGGAAGGCCTAAGGCCCAAAGGAAGAACCAAAGGTTCTTTTAGTAAAGAAACGGGAAAAATTAGGGTCGGGGATAAAGCTTTATGATCTACACTAATCTAGGAAGAATTTAACTTAAAAAGGGGGAAAAAGAGTAACTTTTAGAAGAAAAAGCTAACACTCACCAGGAACCGGTAGAAGCAACCAACCTCGAAGCTGTAGCGGCAAACGAGATCTGAGGTAACTCTCGCCTAGCATTGTGGGATATAAGGGGAGCCTCGAGCCGGTGGAACCAACTCTCGAGCTTTTAGAGTGGCCGAGTCGGAGCCGAGGTCGGCTCCGAACCCATCCAGCAAGAATGAAGGCGAGAGACAACATCAAGGATTTTTTAGCTTTTTTTTTTTTTGCAGAAATACACAGAAAATGAACATTCTATTGGTTTTACGTATATAGAATATGCAAGGACAGGATCCTTGAACATAATGGGGACATTAACTGTAAAGAATGCCCTGGCTACACATCAAGGAAACAGATTGCACACATTAAAGTTTGTTATTCAAATTGTCCACCTTAATACAAGTGGGGATGACATAGAAAATTAAACTGAAAGTATTGAACAAAAATGGATTCTCTCTGAACGCAGAGAGATATCCTGGTCTAGATAGTACAACATCTTTAAAACCTTTTTTGAAGTCTCGCCATCTCAGGCGTTTAAGTATTTTTACAGCCATCTATGTAAGCATATGCATTTCTCATACACACACTATATATATATATATATATATATATATATATATATATATATATATATATACATACATACATACATATACATATACACACATACATATACACACACACCTCTGACATGTCTCTATGCTTTAATATGCACTTCTACGAGTCCTATATGAGCCTTTTATGAATTTTTTTATGCTCTAATATGATTTATGAGGTCACCTTTAGAAAAATCTCTCTAAAACATACTGCTATACGTGAGTTCTCCCTGCATATGCGTTTAAATGTAATACATTCTCTATTTATAGATATTTTGCATAGAAGCTCTCTTAAACATTTTAGAGATGTTTTCATATATACTTTTACTGATGTACATTTATGGACTGCTTTTAGATAAAAAATGGTTTTATATAATTTACTATAGTATTAGCTTGTCTTACTTATAACAAACATCCGATTCCTATCGGCTGATAGCCAACATGTGATATAAACTGGTTGGATAGATGCTTAGTCTGATGAAGCAACAGGAGCAGTCGTGAAAGCTCCGTTATTTTACCTTTTATTTCTTTGCGCAAGTTTGGTGCAGCTCTTTTTCAGGAAGTCAGAGGATCAGAGGACCAGACAAGCTTCTTTCCAGCTTTAGGCTGCAATGCATTTGCTTAAATATAAGAAAGTAATCGCATGTTTTAGATGAATGCCATTCCAGAAACTGTCAGTTTCTTGAAGTACAGTTGTAACCCTGACCTCTCATACCATTAATCAATCAATTTCCCTTCCATCCATGTTTTCACATCTCTGAAGTACCACATACAAGCACATTAAACCTTTTCTTAATTGGACCAGATTTAGCACTCTCTACAAACTATTTTGGCCATCTTGGAAATCCAGCATCATTTTCCTTTAAGGAAAGCCACATGATGTATTAAGACAATTGCAATAAAGGTAACAACCACTCAAATGTTATCTTAAGTGCCAATCTCAATCCCCCAGCATTAAGAAGTGCTACTACTGGCCTTAAAAGAACACAGCAGAGGAGAGGATCAGAGAGTACTATTTCTTCAAAACAGGTTGCATATACTAGGCCATACTTGGCAACAGGTGGGCCATCTTTGTGTAGGTTTTAATTCAGTGTATACTCATTAAAACTAGGATGAGCAACAGTAAACGTTAGTCTTTCGGCATTTTCCTGGTAAGGCCTCGCCATAGCGGAACTCCGGTCTGCTGACTGGCAGTAGATTTTTACTATACGCAGAGGTGCCAGCTCGACACCCAACCTTCAATGAAGGCAAGCCCATTTACGCACGCATGTCTTTCAAACGCTACCCAACCACAGGGAGGACATGTAGACTCCACAGAAGGCACTCCCAAGCCCAGCCAAGAATCAAAACGGGAGAACCTCTTGCTGTGAAGTAGTTTGCGTCTTTCGGCTTTTTCCCCAGTTAGGGGTCGCCACAGCGGAACTCCGGTCTGCTAATGTTTGGCAGTGGATTTTTACGTACCGGGTTACCAGCCCTGACGCACAACCTTCAACGAAGGCAAGCCCCATTCACATATGCCTCCACACAGAAGACGCTCTAGCCGAGAATCGAATGGGACAACGTCACTGAGGCGACAATGCTACTGCAGCACCACCACCGCAATATAGTGCTACGCCTAAATCGCAGGAATTGCAAGGTTTGCCACTAGTTTCTTCCTCCACCCCATATTACACATGGGTTTAAATGCCCAGAAACAGCACAGTACCTTTAGACTTTACAACCATTTGCCCTGCAGAGATGGCTTCATTTTTTAAAACACACAACAGCATTTCTGGAAAGTCTTGGCATGCTGTCAAATGGGCTATTTTTTGAAGTTCTCACCACCTAGAGTCTAGAACTGTGCCTTACTCAGATCAAACACACTAGCTGTTAAACTAAAATGATTCAAAATATTTTAGACTAAAATAAGGTCTGCCGCCTCAGTAAGCGTACAAGGGAAGGTCTGACAACTGTAATGGACAGATTTAGACTACCTTAAATGCCAGATACTTCAATAATTTGTCAATTGTTTAAATGTTCAACTTAAAAGTAGCTCACAACTGCAGCAAACCACTAGCGTCTTTCGGCTTTTCCCAGTTAGGGGTCGCCACAGTGGAACTCCGGTCCGCTAACGATTGGCAGTAGATTTATGTGCCAAGTTGGCAGCCCTGACGCTCAACCTTCAACGAAGGTAGACCCATTCACGCATGCCTCCACACAAGACACTAGCTGAGAATCGAACAGGACGTCTTCCTGTGAGGAGACACTACCGCAGCACCACCAAACCACTAATTCAAGAAAAAAAATTAATGTAGCTTCCTCAGGCCAACATGCCCTTAACTTTCTGCACATTGCTGTACATAAGGTATGAAGTTTGTGTTGAATCAAATGCTTTGCCTGAAAATTCGGAGAAGGCAAATGTGTAAAATCAGTGTGAAATCACAGAACAATCACTGGGAAAGGGATCCTGTGACTAATATTCAACAGCATTTAACCAAAGTAATTTGGCAACTATTTTACTGCAGAGACTGTATACATTCAAGACCATAGTACCTCTGTATACTTCACAAAAGCACTACTAATTTACAGTACAGTCAAAATGATTAACAGGATAAAAATGCAGAAGCAGTCTGGAAAGAAAACATGGTCACTACAGATTACCTAACATCATATTACTAAGTGATGTGGGGGCATCAGGAACGAAAATAATAAAAATTCCCTCCAACACTGTGGCTGGGATCTTGCATCTTTTAAAGAAAGCAGCAAAGATGGAGTGGGGCCCTCAACTTGGCAGAAACACTCCCATCAATTTCTTCCAACACTTTCTGGTACAGTACAAGTATGCAAGTCATAATTCAGAGGATCACAGCCAATCAGTTGTAGAATAACAAGTCATATAAAAAAAAAAGCTAGCCAGAACTAAACTAACAACTCATGCTGTCAAGGCTGGGTCAAGAGCTACTTAGATGAACTACAGTCTTTCAAGCAATGGCAACAACAGCCTAGCATAAATTAGATTTCAATTACTTTCCTCTCCTATGCTGCCTCAGACAACATGCAAAGCCAGTAATGTTTGCCAGTGATCAATAACAGCACTGCCCCCCCCCCCCCCCCACACACACACACAAAAAAGGCTATACAGAAATCTGAAAAGCAAAGATAATGGGATCCCTACCATGTTCCACACTGGTACAAGACCTCACCTAATGCTGTCATACACATTCAAGTCACAAAATGAGTGGAGGTGGGTGGAGAAAGGGGAGGAGACAGGCTCAGGGCAGTGCAAGGGTGGTGGTTTCAGCTCTTTTTGCCACTGTGAAAGGTGGCAATTGTCATATGTATGGAAGGCTACCTATGTTACAGCCCTTCTCATAATGGCAGATATACTGACCTTTTCATTTGTTAGAAAAAGCAGCTATCAAAAATTAAAGTTGTGATGTTAAAGGAATTTTAAAGCCCAAACAGGTTAATGGCCATCAAGTCCTCAACTGGTGCCCTCACTAAATAGAAAAAAAATGTGCAAGCTTTTAGCTAACAAGACAGTTCCCTAAATGTAGCTTTCACCGACACGCAGTTCCCCAAATTCCTCTGAATACACTTCTACACCTACCAATACAGATCTTACTTTACTCCTACAAAACAGATTCATTGTGCTCATCTCACTCAACTTTGCATGACATGATTAATATTCATCCTGAGAACCGCCAATCATTAATTTTACAGCAGTTTGTCTGAGCCTGTCAAGATGACCTATAACCCAAAAAGCCTTTCACTTCTGTCTTACCTGGTACGTGTCCCCCCACCTCCTGAACTCTTATTTCCATTTCCACTCTTACATTTCCCATTACCTAGAAAGCTACTAGTACCTTATGTTTCACCATACAGCTCATGAAATGCCTTGCAAAGACTAACCAACTTAAATATATATTCAAAGACTTAAGCTTCCCACTCATCCACAAACAGGTGTGCACACTACCAGCTAGAATACTCCTTGAACTATTCGTTCAGTCCAAAACACTGTAGGATCTCAATGTGTGATGACCAGAGGCACTGAGTTCTTACAAAAATTAATTTCAGTGAACGAAATGAGAATTATTCCCGCATTTTAAATGCAATATTCAGGCATAAACTATGAGAGGATTATGATCGCACTGCCGATCATAACTTGTTTACGACAGACATGGATATCAAGAAATTCACCCCAAGAACAAAGCTAGAGGACAGTCCTGGCATCCATTTAGAGAACCTATAATGCAGGATTATGATCTTTGAGACCATCATAATTCCTTGTAGTAGTGCATGGAGCTGTCCATGAATTTAGTCACATGGGAAAATATATTTGAAAGCCCTAAAAGACTTGGTGGACTAACAGTTACATTTACACTCAACCTTTCATGCTTCTCAACTGTCCAGTTTTTGGAGAAAGTCCAGTTAAGTGCTTCATATTTTAGTGCGTTCCTTATATACAGTTGTGGTTTTCAGAAAAAATGTAGAGGACTAAGTGACTAAATGAAATCAGAGTTTGTATTCAGAAAGCAAATGCAATCACTTCCTGTTATCCTAGCAACTTTCCAATTTTTTTGAGGAAGTTAAGGACATGTTACTAGCGCAGACAGCAGGATGAAACAAACTGTACTTCTGCCACTGTCCTTTCCTAGGCAGTCCTGTCAGATTTTACTGCAGAGCGCTAGACCTAATCTTAACTTTAGCAAGGGATGCTTAAAATTCAAGCCTGGGTCTTGCGTCATTGGTCTTTCAGAAAATCTAAGTGTAACCACTGTACTAGACAGACAAGCAACTAACACTAATTATAGAACTGTTAGTCAAAGCGACAAAAGTACTTGTGAATGAGTGCTCTGATCTAAAAAGCACTATTCCATTCAAACCATCCAAAACCTCAACTCTGATTTCAGTATTTTTCCAGAAAAGTGGAGAAAAGGTGCTCCCAGAGATGGCCTATTATTCAATTTATCTATTAAAAAAGTATAGCTGTGTACTCTTACCATAAATGTAGATGTTAGAGTGTGTTCACTGTTGCAGTCATGACTGTAGGGTTCTTCCTGCCAGCAGCAGCCCTCGATCGGCCAGAATCCCAAAGTCTGGATTGGGCGTCAGCCGAGGTTGCTTTTATCCTGACGTCAATGCGCCGGAAGTATAAAGACCTCCGCCGACACCATTACCCCAGTTTTTCTTGCCCCAGATGTCAGGTGCCTAAAACCTCAGCAGCCAAAATACCTCATAACAGGCAATACTCAAAGAAAAAACAAGAGGGGGTAGGAGGGAGGGTAACTCAGACTGCAACAGTGAACACACTAACATCTACATTTATGGTAAGAGTACACAACTGTACTATGTCCTTCGTGGCTCACTGCTGCAGTCATGACTGTAGGGTCGAGTCGCAAAGCTAAGAAAGGGTGGCTGGAGGAGAAACGGAAGGAGCAGCCACAAAACCGGCCCTAGATTTAGAATAGAGAGGGAGGTTGTAATGCTTAGAAATATTATGCACAGAACTCCAAGTAGCAGCCTCTAAAACATCCTTGGTAGGAACCCCACAAAGAAAGGCTGAAGTAGCCCGGGTAGAATGAGTCCTAATATGAACAGGAACTGGATTGCCAGAAGAGCAACAGAACTTGAGGCAGTGGGCAATCCACTTAGAAATAGTTTACTTAGTGATTGCTTTCCCTAGAACAGTAGGAGCATAAGAGACAAACAATTGGTCAGATTTCCTGAATATCTTGGTCCTGTCCAGGTAAAAACGAAGCTGCCTGTGCACGTCCAAAGAGTGCAAAAGACTTTCTTCCTCACGGAGGATTAGGATAAAAAGTAGGAAAATGAATACTCTGATTCCAGGCCACTGCCGGAACCACCTTAGGCATAAAGGTGGGATTAGTCCTTAGGGATACCCTGTCCTGATAAAATAATGATGGGTTCCACAGCCATGAGTACTTGCAATTCCGAAATTCTTCTAGCAGAGGTTATAGCTAAAAGAAAAGAAGTTTTCCAAGACAAAAATTTAAATCCATGGAAGCTGCAGGTTCAAAAGGAGACCAAGTTAATTTTTCCAAGAACTTGGTTAGTGGAGGACAAAGGACTCCCCTTGTTCTGGAGACAGGCTTCAGCCCACCAAAGAAACTCTTGCTGTAGACGAGGCAAAATCGTGATCACCATTTCCAAAACTGTGGTAATGCTGAGACCACACACACTTGAGGTACCACTGTAGTTTCCTCATATGCAGTCTTGCATATGGTATTAGGAGAATGCAGGAAGCCATGTACCTAAAGCCTACAGAACCTTTCTTGCAGTCAACTGTCTCATTGAAGCCAGGTGTTGGAAAGAAGCTAGTTGCGCTTTGTCTGGTGTCAAGGAAGCCATTTGGGTTGTAGTACTCAGAAGAGCACCCAGGAAAGTAATTTGTTGTGTGGGCACCAGATTTGACTTCTTTAGATTCACTGTGAATCCGAGATACTGTAGAAGATGCTGCACAAAAGCTAGATGATGAAGTAGAGTGTCTGTCATCCGCTTGAATAAGACAGTCGTCCAGATAAGGGTATATTTGAATCCCCTTCTGTCCGCAAAATGCCATCACTGGTGCCAGGCACTTTGCAAAGACCCTGGGCGCAGTAGATAAGCCAAAGGGCAGCACAGAGAACTGGCAATGTTTCGAGCCCGCTTTGAATCTCTGATACCTTCTGCACTCGTGCCTTTTATGAATATGCAGGTAAGCTTCTATAAGTCCAGAGTCACCATCCAAGCGTTCTTGCTCAACATAGGCAGCAGCTGCTGCAGAGTGAGCATCTTTAATTGGTACATCTAGGAAGGTGTTTAGTACGGAAAGGCCCAGAATTGGTCTCCACGAATTTTCCTTCCTGGGAACCAGGAAAAGTCGAATAAAAACCTTGCCCTATTTCTAAATTTGGTACCAATTCTATGGCCCTCATAGCTACGAGGGACTGAACCTGCAGTTGTGCCTCTGCCCATTGATGAACTGGCAGATCCGGCCAACCGTTCAGTTTTGGCAAGGTGTAGAATAAAATCTGTAACCTCTTGAAACTATGTCCAGAACCCATTTGTCCCAGGTTATGCAGCCCCAATTTTGATAGAGAGAAAGCTTTCCTCCCAAAGGTGCTTCCAGGAGAGGAGCCCCTGGAACCAGAAAGGGAGAGACAAAGAGTTTCCGGTAGGGTTGAGACTTATCTTCACCTCCTTTGGGAGAGGGGGCAGGCCACTGCCTGTACCTAAAAAGGGTTTGTGCTTGTCCCCTACCGCTGCAACGCCTGAATCTGCTTCTCTGATGCCTGTCCGAGCTTGGAAAGGACCAAGGTTTAGCTGGCCAGTGCCTGCTAAAATCTAGGAGATTGCACCTGTAGAAAATCCTTAACCGACTGCATAGATTTGGCTTTTTCCTCTATTTTCTTTAATACCTCATCAGCTTTGGTCCAAACAAAACATCGTGCTGGAAAGGGGCATCCAAAAGCTTGGCTTTAACCTGATCCGGCAAGCTTTGTCCCTTTAACCAAGCATGTCTTCCAATAACTGCGCCAGTCGTTGCAGCCCTACAAGAAGCTTCAAAAGAATCAAAACCACAATGCAGTGTATGTTTACCCACCTATTCAATAGCATGCAATAAATCCTGTAACGCCTTACCATCCGCACCAATAGAAACAGCTGACATCTTTAGTTTAAATACAGACAAAAAGGTATTGCTGATACTTCAGCATATGAAATTGACAGTTCAAATCTCTAAGAATGTAGCAGAAGAATAAACTTTACCTCATCTTTCCAAAGCCCTGGACTCTCAGCAGAGGGAATAGGATGTTTAGCAGAGGCCGCTTTAACACCCTTAGGGCCCTGAGAAATTGTTTGCGGATCAGGTGAAAGATTCTTAAAAAGAAACTTGAGAATCTGGAACCTATAATACCTATCCAGTTTGATTGGTGCAGGGGGAAGCTTCTGAAAAAAACATCTACAATGTCCAATACAGGGGGAATAGCATGAGGCTTATGCTGAGGGCGAAGAAAATCCCTAAGCCTTTTCTTGGTTTCAGAGAATTCCTGTCCTTCCCAGTGAAAATGCTCCCTCATATCATGCAAAGTTTCACCAAAAGAATAATCCACAGGAGGAGAGGCTGAAGGAAAGGAATCTTCAGCATCAGAATCCTCATAAGGAGGAAAGGAACAATCCTGCTCAAGAAAGAAGCAGAAGAAACAGACATTTGGTCTGAAGAATCATAATCTGACTGTAATCTAGGCTTTTTGTCAGGAGGGGGGATGAGAACCCCTGATCATAACAAATCTTCAGCCATCCTAATTATCTGCCTTTGAGGCCTAGGACCCTGTTCAAAAGGTGTCTGCTTGCCATTTCTTTTTAGTTGGAGCCTTAGTCATCGTCTTAGAAAGCAAAACTGAATCCATATTTACATGAAGCTGTGAAGGCCGGAAAACTCCCACAGAAGCCGGTATCTGCCTACCAGCTCCGGACCCAACTGAGGGAGTAGTATCCGAAGGTCCATTCCCTGGCAATTCTGAAGGCCCCATCAGCTCCAGAGTTGGTACAGGCAAATGGTTCAAGAGAGGCAGACAGGGGCTGCAAAGGCGCCTCACTGACAACAGACGAACCAGCAACTGGCAATAACAGAGTAATATCCTCTGCTTTGGACCTCGGAGGCCTGTATCTTTGCACCTCTTACACAACAGAAGCCGGAAAAGAATCCGAAGACATATTATAATGAAACAGTTTACCAAAATAGTAGAAGGCAAAGTTGTACCTACGCCCAATAGTACGCTGATTAAATCTAGCACAAAACCCACAATTAGCAATGCCGTGGTCAGGCCCCAGGCAGGGAATACAATAAGAGTGAAAATCCCTAGGAGGTATTTGTTTCACACAAGAAATACAATTATTAACTTTGACATCTGACTGGAGCAAGAAAGACCTCCCCAACGGGGTAATCATCTTATAAAACAAAAAATCCTGGAAGTAAATCCAAAAACAGACAGGAGTAGGCCGACCGGCATCAGCGAACTGCTCAGGGCACAGTGCAGCAAGAAAGACTGGGGTAATGGCGTCGGCTGAGGTCTTTATACTTCCGGCGCATTGATGTCAGAATAAAAGTGACCTCAGCTGACGCCCAATCCAGACTTTGGGATTCTGGCCGATCGAGGGCTGCTGCTGGCAGGAAGAAGCCTACAGTCATGACTGCAACAGTGAACCACGAAGGACATCTGCCTATGTGCTTAGTGATTCTGAAAAACTGTTCTGCTAGTACTCTGACATTTGTACTCTACTTATGCAACTTTAACCACTCTAGTATCACCTGAAAAAGTGTCATGAGCAAAGTGGGACTACCCATTTAAATTGCAAGGAAAACTCTCAGATTTGGAACCACCCATGATGTAAACTAAAGAGCATCTCTAATGCCCTATTCAAACACTAGGCACTGATCTATTTGGCAGAAACAGCTAACTGCATGAAAGGAGCCAAAGCCGTGCAGCTTCTGTTAAATTTAATGGGAAGTACACTGTCACACATCCCATGATACCTCTGTAGTCGTAATACCTCTGGCTGCCTACATCAATCTGTATTTGAACTGCAGCTTCAAATATTTGCCACTTTCAAGCATGGATGAGATCTTAGCCAACCCGCAGTCCTTCCAAAGCCAGTCTATAGCTTTGCAAAATCAGGACTAAATGAATGCGAATCCCTGTTACTGTAGACAAGGATCCATAAAAAGCTTCACTTCAAATATGCAGGACTAGATAAAGACGGACAACACACCAGCAGAATGCAGCCAAGCACCCCCGAAGCTATACAGAACAATCTCCTCAGGAAGACTCTGTAAAAAAAGGGAAAAAATAAAGCACAGAATCTCCCCATACTGGAGGTTTGTCAGTGCTTTTAGAAAGTTACCAAACAGTGTACTGGTCATCTGCTTCAACAAGTACTGACCATGTAAATTACATTTTTGACAAACTACCACGACAGTTGGAGAAAAACCCTTGCTTATAGCCAATTTAGTTATGCGGGTACATAAGACATAACCAAGGTCAGGATACAGGTCTAAAGTTATACCCAACAGTTAACCGCAAATACAATTCTCCCCAAAAGAGAACAGTGGATGCTCAACACCACAGGAATACTGCTACATCCCACCAGTTTTTCCAAGATGAAAGACCTGCACCACCAGTACACAATATGGCTGCGAGATGTGGGATGTAGCAAGCCTCTAGCATGCAAGACTAAGATACTGTACAGGAAATAGAATAGCATGGTATGCATAACATTTGGCATAGCTACCAAAACCACACTACATTGCAGGAAGTGCAGCAGTTTCGGAGGCTGGTCATTTGCTCCCTGCATAGTTCAAAGATCCCAAGTAAAAATACGGCCTAGCTTAAATATTGTGTTAAGCAAAATTCACAACATATGCATAGTCCAGCTCTTAACCATACCATGATACTTGCATTTGTGTTTTAATACCCATCTAAAGACAGCCCTGAGAGCAATGTTCAGGTGTGCATATAGCTTAGAGCTTTTATCGCATCATGATCTCATTAAGCTCAATGAGCTTCTTTCGGCTTTTCCAGCCAGGGGTCACCACAGCGGATTGCCTGTCCGCTCATTATTGGCAGTGTAGTTTTACTGTGTTAAGTTGCCAGCCCAGTGGTCAACCTTCCACAGAAGGCACACACACGCACTCACGCCTAGGGCCAATTCAGAGTGTCCAATCCACCTACGGTGTATGTCTTTGGGACGTGGGAGGAAACCGAAGGAAATCTACGCGACCACAGGGAGGACATGCAGAGTCCCCACAGAAGACACCCCAGCCGAGGAGCAAACCAGAAAACCTCTTGCTGTGCAGCAGCAAATGCTAACCTCTGCACAACTGTGGCTGTCCTCATTAAGCTCAATTAGCTATTTAGTTAAATTACACTTCCCAAGTTTCCAAGCATAAATGCTTCTTTAAAGTAGTTACATAGGTTCATACTAGGCTATCTGCCCTAGGGCATTTATAAGCTTAGCCAGAGTGTTTGGCTTTCGCCACCCATTTTAAATTAATTTTGCTATGCCCTTTTTCGAGGTTAGTATACTGTGCCTCTGTCCAGTGACAGAAGTGATACCCGGGGTAAACCTATGATCTCCCATCCACTCAAGATTCCTCTTGGAGAGGAAATGAGGGACTCTGCCTAACCTGGACTGGGATTTTATTCCAGAGTGAAGGGAGCCTCTGGGTTATGAATCTGTCCCTCCAGCATGTCCTATTTATTTCAGTGCTGAGGTTCAAGTCTCTCGAGCGCGTAGCTCGATGGGATTTGGATTTTCTGAGGTGCAGCATGTCCATTAATTCCGGGTTGGATATGGCTTTATACATCAGGCACAGATCGCCTCTGAGCAGGCGGTATACCACTGAGTAGAGCTGGAGTTTCTTTAACCGGGCGGCATATGGCATCTGTTTGAGCCCTTTGATCCTCTTGGTGAGGTACTTTTGGGGTCTTTCCAGTTGCTGCAGGTGTCTGGTAAGGTACATCCCAAAAGGGGCAATGTACTCAATTATGGGCCTGATGAGGGATGAGTAAAGAGGCACGATGACCTCCCCTGATCTAGATGTGGATCCCTTCATGATTAGGTGGGCTATATAAAATGTTTTTCTAACCACTTTGGCCACGTGGTTGTCAAATGAGAGATTGCTATCAACATGGTTCCCCAGGTCCCTAATTACTACTTCTGTACTTAATGGATTACCACCTATGTGGTAATTTGTGGGCACTTTGTTTTTGCCAAAGGGGATGACTATACACTTTTTGGCATTTAGCTTGAGGCCATAGCTCTGGCACCAGTTGTCTGTTTCTATGAGGCCCATTTGGAGGATGCTTGTGTCGGCTGGAGAGTTGATTATGACGCCCAGTTTTGCAGTCATCTGCAAACGTTGTCAGCCACAGTCCTTCCGTGTTGGCCTGTACCTCAGAGAAATACATTGTTTGGTCCCAGGACTGAGCCTTGTGGGATGCCACTTGTAACTGGTTTTGAGTCTGACATGGCTCCAACAATTTTAACCATGTGGGTTCTGTACTTGAGCCAGTTTGCAAACCATCTAGTGACATAGGGGTTTATATTTAAGCTGAGCTTATCAATAATGCCAGAGTGGGGTATTCTATCGAAGGCTTTTGCGAGGTCCAGGTAGGCTGTGTGGACCACTTTCCCCTCGTCAATGGCCTTTGTGACTGTTTCAAAGAAATCGACCAGGTTTAAGAGGCAGGATCTGCCCTTACAGCAGAACTGGGTAGGATCCAGCGTCTGTAGGTCCCCAATATCTTTATGAGGTCCATGATGATCCTTTCCATAGCTTTGCAGACAAAGCTAGTCAGGCTTATGGGGCGATAGTTTCCAGGATCCGTTGAGGCACCACCTTTGTGGAGAGGGATCACTGTTGCTGTACGCCACTCTTTGGGTACACATCCTGTAGTAAGGCTGAGACTGAACAGTAGTTTTATGTTTGGGTTTAGTTCTTCTTGGAGTTCATGTAGGATGCAGCCCGGGACACAGTCTGGTCCCATTGATGCTGTGTTTTTTTGCTTTGGATAGGGTGGCTCTTACCTGAGCATCTGAGATGTCAGGGGGGCAGCACTCTGCTGGGATAGATATTTGCCCTTTAGGTGGTGGTGGTGGGGGGGAGTTTGCACTGAACCTGTCAGGTAGGATGTTGGCAATGTCTGTGGGTTCGGTGCATTTGTCATTTTAAACAAATTCTGAGCATATCTGGGAATTCCCACCCAGGTTCCTAACAACTAAAGAAAGCCTTGTTATTATCCTTAGTGTCCTGTACAATTTTTCTCTCGAAGCTGGCCTTAGACGATTTTATGAGTGCCCGTAGTTTTTTGCCAATACTGATTAGAGATGCCTTCCCTTTTTGGGATTTTGCTCCATCATGTAGTAGCTTCCTCCTTCTATTGTATAGTTTATGGCTGGGGTCCACCAGACAGGACGTCTGCCTTTGGAGGATTGTGTCTTGGTTTTATTTGGGATTGCATGATCCATGCATTCCTGAAGGTGTTCATAGAATGCATTTATAAAGGATTCTGCGGTCTGGGCCTTATTTTCCACAGGCCCGGGGGCTTTGAAGGATTCCACCTCGATTTTGAGGAGTGTGAAATTTGCTTTAGAGAAGTTTCACTGTGGTTTCTGGGCAGGGGGTGGGGTTGGGATGTGAATATCCAGTGAGATTAGTTTATGGTCTGATCTTACCAGTGAGGGATACACTTCTGGTCTGGAGCATAGAGTCCCCATGTTGGTGATGATCAGGTCCAGTATGTTTTCCCTCGTGGGAGTGGTAACAAGTTGTTCCATAGCATTTGAGTTGATAAATTCTAGGAACCTTTGGGCTAGGGTGTTGGAGCTAGAGTAATGCTCCCAGTCTATGTTTGGGTAGTTGAAGTTGCCCAATATAATGGTGTTTGGAGAGACCTTCATATTTTCCAGTGTTCTCAGGAAGGCCGAGTGAGGTTCCTGGGTTTGGGAGGGTGGTCTGTAGCAGGCTATAAACTGGAAGGCAGTTTTACCCACTGTTAGTTGCACATGGATAGTCTCTGATGCTTCATGCTGTGCCACTAACCTGGAGGTGTGGGTATCTGACGAATATTGATACCCCCCCCTCCTTTTGTGGTTCGGTCCAAGTTTTGGGTCCGAAAAGCATGGTATGAGGTATAACCTGGTAGTGCTGGGTGCTCTCGGGAGCCTTGAACCATGTTTCTGTTACTGCACAGATATCAATGTTCTCCATGCTAAGGAGAGTTTTGAGTGCGTGCATCTTGAGGTTTAGACTTCTGGCGTTGAGTAGCATTACTCAGTTTCTTATCCCTGGCGTACGGCAACTGTGGTCCCACTCCACAAAGGTGGCGCCTCTACGGACCCTGGTAATTACCGCCCCATAAGCTTAACAAGTCTAGTCTGCAAAGCTATGGAGAGGATCATAATGGAGCTCATAAACAAAGATATAGGGGACTTGCAGACATTGGACCCGACCCAGTTTGGCTTTGTCAAGGGAAGATCATGCCTTTTGAACTTGGTCGACTTCTTCGAAATAGTCACCAAGGCCATTGATGAGGGAAAGGCAGTCCATACAGCCTACCTTGACCTTGCAAAGGCTTTCGACACAATACCCCACTCGGGTATTGTAGAAAAACTACCAGCTTAAATGTAAACCCATATGTCACAAGATGGGTTGCAAACTGGCTTAAGGACAGAACCCACAGGGTTAGAGTTGCTGGCGCTGTGTCAGACTCCAAGCCGGTCACAAGTGGTGTCCCACAGGGCTCGCCCTTGGCCCCTATTGTTTGGCATCTACTTCTCAGAAGTACAGGCCAACATGGGAGGACTTTGGCTGACAAAGTTTGCAGATGACTGCAAACTGGGCGCCATAGTGGAAAGTGCATCGGACACTGATATCCTTCAGAAGGGACTCACGGAAACAGATAGCTGGTGCCAGAGCCATGGCCTGAAGTTAAACGCCAAAAATGTATAGTCATACCCTTCGGGAAAAACAAGGTAACCCCAAGCTACCATATAGGTGGCAATCCACTAAGCACAGAAGAGGTTATCAGGGACCTGGGGACCCAGGTTGACAGTGGCCTTTCTTTGACACTCACATTGCTAAAGTGGTTAGAAAGACCTTCTACATTGCCCACCTGATCATGAAGGGATTCACATCCAGATCTAGTGAGGTCATTGTTCCCCTGTACTCTTCACTTATCAGACCAATGATAGAGTACAATGCCCCATTCGGGATGTATCTCACCCGACATCTGCAGCAATTGGAGAGACCCCAAAAGTTCCTCACCAAAAGGATAAAGGGACTCCAAAATCTGTCATATGCTGCCAGATTGAAGAAACTCCAGCTCTATTCAGTCGCATACCGTCTGCTCAGAGGTGACATGTGCCTGACATACAAGGCCATGTCCAACCCGGAATTAATGGACATGCTCCACCTCAAAAAATCCAAATCCACCAAAACCACTAGAGCAAGCGACTTAAACCTTAGCACGGATATAAATAGGACGTGCTGGAGGGATAGATTTATCACTCAGACTCCCTATGCTGTGGAATAAAATCCCGGTCCATGTGAGGCAGAGCACCTCGCTGACTCTGTTCAAGAGAAATCTAGACCTGTGGATGGGAGATCGTAGGTTTACCCCGGGAATCATCTCTGGGTCACTGCTGGACAGAGGCACAACAAACTAATGGGCACAGTATTTTTTCATATAAGGGGTGGCGTAAGCCACAATAATTTGGGCTAGGCTTATAAATGCCTTAGGGCAGATAGCCTAGTATAAACCTATGAACCTTGTGATACCTATGGAGGTGGGTTTGTGTCTCGAGCCTTGCCTAAAAAAGGCACTATGGGGGTAGCAAGAGCCTTTGCCAATATCCAAAAGCCCAGGGGTGACAGGTGCAAGCCGTCCCTAGCGAAGTATCGTGGCTTGTCGAGCATGTCATCCCAGGCTGACAGGCATTGGATCCCCTTTGAATGACACCAATACTTAAGCCAATTGTTGAAATTGATCATCTTGTCTTCATATTGTGGCATCATTCTTGGTGAGGGTAAGATGCTACTCAAGGTCAGGGTCATACCGGCTTGGGCTACATGCTCAGAGCTCCCCTCTCTCTTTTCATGTAGTCCAGGGAGGTACGTCTCAGGTCATTTACACCAGCATGGACAATGACAGTCATATTTGTACTTGCCTTGGAGTGACCTGAGTGCTTGTGTTATGTGGCAGATCCTAGCGCCCGACAGGCAGCTCACCGTGACCTTGTTCAGCCTGGTCAGCGGGACGTCAGTGTGCCTGACAGTCACCTATTACAAGTGTATCAGGTGTGTTTAGCCTTGAGGGCTGTGACTGTTCAGCACACTGGCTTTGTGAGCTATGTGTTGCACGTGTTTTGTTTTGGGGTAGCGGTTGCCTGGGTGTCTGCTTTGGAGGTCTCTGCTGCCTAGGCAGATTTTTTACGTAGAGCCTCCGAATGTTTTTGTGTGTTGATGTGTTTGGTTTGCTGTCGTGGTAGGTCTATGTGAGACTGGAATTGTAGTGAGTGTGGTTTCCTCCTTACTGATTACGCCAGTACTGAGTTGAGAGTGCTTAGCCTCCAGTTTGGCTATATAGTTGCATCTCTCATGTGTTGGAATTTGTTGGGAGGAGGAGAGGGTTGTCTGTGTACATGATGCAGTTGTAACATTGCCTCAAGATTCCCAGATTCACCAGCTGGACCAAACAGGAGATTGACAACTGACTTTTGGACATGCTAGAATATTGGGAACTCCTTTATAATTGAAAAAAGGGCCAATGGGGAACAAGGTACTCGAGGGGAGTTTGTGAGGGTGTAGTGCTTTTAATTTGAGGGTGTAGTGCTTTCAATTAAGTACAACTCAGACTGGCTAATGTACACTGCAAATTCTGTTGACTGCCAACATAGAACATACCTCAGACAATTCCACACGGACGCTTCAGATGGTTACAACAAACTCTGGTCTTAGAGTAATGCAAAAACAGCAGAAACACTTCAACCTTAGGACCTTGGCTCATCATGAGTGACTTCACTCATTCCTACGATGACTTCAGATTGATTAAGACTGCTGCTACATAAATAGCATTGTGCATATTTTCCAATCCCTATAAAATGGACATCTTGATCAAGGTCTTCCTTCAGGGCCACTTCATTCCACAGCAGTCATATGCCAATCAGAATGTTAGTTGGGCAGTCTGTCCCACACTAACTGGACTGACTAGATAACTTAGTATAGAGAAGTTGGATACTTTTTATAAGTCTGGATCCATGCCTGTCCACTTCAAACCCTCCTGCAGACAGTCACCCCATGAATCCTGTAAAGCATTACCTCCTGACGACTGTACAACAGTTACTTTCTTATATACTCAGGACCAAAAAGTTAAGGTCATCACCTAAGTGGGCAAACTATCACAGAGAGGGGCAGAAAACTGTGGCAGACTGGAAGGAGTTCAAGCTGTGTGGAAGACAACAAACTTTCAGTGCCTGATGGCAACCATTTCCATCCCTGAAGTGGACAAATTTAAACTAAAAATCAGCTAATTGGTTAACATTATTTCATGATGAAATAACGGTTACAAGTGTGCTGTAAAGTTATTCCAATGCTTCAGAACACCTTCCATGCAACCCAAACTATCAAGCAACTTGAGCTGAGCCAACTAAAATACAAGTCTGGGCATGAAGCCCTTCAGAGCTTTCCTGCCAGCAGAAAAGAAAGATAATCCAAATAGCCAAGACTAATGTAGCAGTGAGACTATCAATTTTACTACATACCTTTGTTATCCAACTAATTTTCCTCACCAATAAAGACAAATCTCATAACATGCATTTTACTTGTAATGCATTGAATGAATGTATTTTTACCTGGCAGAAAGGAACCCCAACATTATCAAGTCAAACCCCAACAAGTTGTCAATTAAAAAAAAGGAACTGCTGCCTCAAAAGTATTAATATGGAGGACTGCATGTAGTAGACTAGAAATGATTGTTAGCTAGCAATAAAAGTTACGAGGTTGAATCTCTTTGGGACATCTCAACAAAGTGCCCACCTAGCTTTTCATCCTCAAAACGTCTAAGCAGCACACTAACCACTTGTTGCTACTAAAACTACAAAGCACCCTTGCTAAATCCTTTTCTCTAATGAATGGGACTTTTGCCTGGACTGGTTTACTTTCAGTCTCTGGCACTGAAATTGTGCCTTTTGCTGTAGAGATAAGCAGACTACATGCTACTCTACTAACCATCAATACAACAGTAGTTAACGGATTTACATTTGTTTAGTTCAAGTCTAGATACTCAAAATAAGTAAATCCTTTAAAGTTTAGTCACACTTGGCATACATTATGGCACAACCTCAAACTTCGAGTAGCTGTACACAATTCTACTGAATTCCCTGTCATCACTACAGGTCTTGCATGGAATGTATCCATAGACTACTGGGCTCTTTGCGTGCGCTGTGGTGCAGTCATTAGACTTAATAGATGTACTGCAAGAACTCACCATTGCCATCACAAGACAGTTAAAGAAGCAACTTTATAGAAGAATCAAGTTTATGAAGGCTCTTGCATCCCAAAACAGGCAACTGTAAAGAAAAGCAGTACCAGGTGCGGTGTACAAGGCTTACTGGTCATGCATGAAAACAGACCTGTTTGATACCCTTTAGATGCTTATTAGCCTCAAAACAGACATTGTGCCCAAAGACAGCAGTCACCTCCTTGAATAAAATGTTTAAGGGAAATGGGTAATTCCAGACCCATAAGCTTGACCAGTCTCATCCGCAAGACCATGGAAAGGATTATATATACAAAGGCACAGGTGACCTACAGACTTGACAACCCAGTTCAGATTCAGCAGGAGCAGATATTGCCAACTTAACATGCTAGACTTCAAAAAGTTACCAAAGCAATGGACGACAGCAATACTGCAAATCATATTTCTAGACCTTGCAAAGGCATTTAGCTAAGAGTGTGACAAAGCCGCTGACAAAACAGAAACCAGAAGTTAGGGTGGGTGTGTCACCTCCAAAACCTGTCACTAATGGTGTACCCAGGGGTTACATCCTTGGGCCACTCCATACTGGCATTTACTTCTTGAAGAAAGCTGATGTTAAAAGTTTGCCGGACTGTGTCAAACTCCCAGAAGACACAACCTCCAAAAGGGCCTGCCCCAAATAAATTGCATGAACCATGGACTAAACACTAAATTTCAAGAAGTGTATAATCGTATCCTTCAGCAAGCATTACCTCCCCTTGTCACTATCCCAGCCAACACACCCTTGAAATTTGATCCCATTGTTAGGGAAACTAAGTTGGCAATGAGCTGTCCTTCGACTGCAGTCACTGGACACTCGTGAGCTGGCTGTGCAAAAGCAGCTCTACAGGAAACCTTCCTAATCCATACATTAGCATCTACACTTAATGATCTGAGCTATACCTGAAGTACTTTTACTGGCAATTTTCCAGTTGTACAATTGTGAATAATTGATTTAGTTTTTCTGGTATATCTTTAAAATCTGGCAAGTGTTTTACTGCAATGCTCTCTTGCTTAGGTTTCTTAGCTATAAATCTTAGTTCATTCTGAAGTACGCTACTTTACACTCCCACCAAACCTTTCTGAATGCATTATGTAATAACTGCCTGTTACCTTCATGCTTACCCTAGAATCTCTGCTTTTCTCTCTTCCTAGTTGAAATCTATAGTTCCCCACAAAACTGTGTCTACAGGACTGCAATCAGTTTCTCTCAACATTTAAACAGAGTAGGTTGCACACACAAAAAGCATTTGTTAAGCTTTCACTTAGTGCTTTGTAATTAAGCAGGTCACCATATTGGTCAGCCATAGGGCTGTTTCTACTTGAGTGGTTGACTCCTTCCCTTGTAACTGAAGTAAACTGACTCTTACATCAAGAGCTGTAATACTTACCTTATAGCTTTAGGACACCTTAGGAAACCTTGTAAACTGCAATAGCCCCACTATGTTCGCCCCCCTCCCTGCCCCCAATTCCCCCCCGCCCCCAGTACCTCTAAATTAATAGTACTATAGCCACTCCCACTTTCTAGATCCTATCTGCTTTCATCTGGGATAATTCCACCCACCCCCATTCTACTACCTACATTTTAATAGCACCTATTAGCTTTCATCTGGCATTCTCCCATCCCCCTTCCAGTACCTTTACCTCACCACTACCTTCTGGTGTTGCATCACCAGGTTACAGTTCCTTAACTCACTAGCTGAATCACAGATATATTCCTCTTTACTACCCCTCTTGTTCACACCATACCTCCTTACCTTATATGAAAAACAGTTTCTCACGGATTTTCAGGTCCCAAAAGTTCATACTATCCCCCCACCTGTAAATACTTCCACCTTCAACCATACTTACAGTACCAGATCCTATCCAGCATCTTGTTCAGTCTATCAACATCTCAACCCCAGGCACATTAGCTCTAGATCCAAACACTACCACAAACTAATAAACAAATTCCTGAAGTTCATCACCAAGTATTGACTCAACCTAATACTTGGTAGTGATATTCACTCACTTCAGATACACATACCCAGTCTACTTGCAATCTAAGCTACAAACCTACAATTAATAGGCCAACTAACTCTCTCCTAGTCTGTCATCTCAATATTAGAAGCATTAACAACAAGGTACATGAATTGCATGCACTTCTGGATGTCCACTCCCTTGAGATTCTCTGTTTATCTGAAACCTGGTTAAAACCTAACACTAAAGACAATGAAGTGTTACCACCTGAGTACAACATACACAGGCTGGATAGTGCTTCGAAGAAGGGGGGTGGGGTAGCTGTACTCTATAAATCTGAGTTGAATGTCACCATAGATGTAATACAACCTCCTCAGATTAATAACTCAGATTCTTGCCACCAAATTGCAACTTAATAAAAATAAATGCATTAATATCTGTATGTACACTCCCCCAGGTAACAATATATCTACATTTGAAGATATCCTGCACTGGCTATCATGTCAGTACCCCCAAGAAACCCTACTTGGAGACTAAGACTGGGGCACCGGTTCCTCAGAATCCCCAGCCACCCATATTAACCTGCATGCATTTAAATAAAGCATATCCATCCCTACCAGGATAGGTAAACCCAACCAAAAAGAAAGTATAATTCACTGGGTACTCAGTCACCCCCAACTGTACATGTCTGGTACCCTTCTTAATGGCCTAAGCAATCACCTTCTCACATAAGTAATTAAGCACAAAACCATTAATTCCCAACAACCCTTACTCAAAGGTTAGAAACAATAAAAACTGACCCTGCCAAATTCCAACAAGAACTAAACTCATGTAATTGGTCTATTTTAAAACACCTCCCCTTAGAGGAAGCAGTAGCATACTTTAACAAATTCCTTGAGATACTTGATTTGCATGCACCTGTTCGTTCAAAGAGAACCAAGGCAAAAACTGCACCTTGGCTTTCTATAGAGTCTAAACTCAAAATTGCCCTTAGAAACAAAGCATGGGCTTTATGGCGTTCTAAAGACCCTCAAGAACACATTAAATACAGGCAATCCAGGAACGAAACCAAAAAAATCAATTTTTCAAGACAAAAACACAATACTACTGTAATTTAGACAGTAAATCAAAATAACCCTCAGAAGTTTTGGGCAGGTTTAAATAATTTACTACAGCCTGGACAAACTTCAACCCCAATCCCTGCTGCTACTATTGATAAAACCCCTGAATACGTTTGGTTTTACTCAGACAATTCAAGCCATAGCTAGCCAACTACCTCCTAGCTCCCCTGGTCCTGAAAGTAGCACCCCTAGAAACTTACTCTCAGCTTCCAACCAGTTGCCACTTCACTTATCCGTACCTCGATTAAAAAATGAAAACCCACTACACTTTCTGCTGATGAACTCCCTGCAGAGTACCTACAAAAATCAGCTGATGCTATTGCTTACCCAGTCTCAATACTAATCAATCGAACCATAGTAGAAGCTAAAATACCCATTTGGAAGATATCCTATGTAATCCCACTTCACAAAGGAAGCAGCTCTATTGAATTCTCCAATTATAGGCCAATAGCTATACTCTCTCTACTCGCAAAGAGTACGGAAAAGTGTATTCAGACAACTCATGCACCACCTAATCCAAAAACGCCTTATGGCAGACACTCAGCATGGCTTCCATCCTCATCACAGCACTACTTCAGCCCACCTAGCCTTTACTAACACCATAAACCATAATCACAACAATAATTATATATCCTCAGCCCTCTTTGGATCTTTCCAAGGCATTCGATAAGGTTGATTAACTTTTAATCCACACTCTGCAGACATTCTGTCTAGATACTGGAGCCCTCCAATGGTTTCAATCCAACCTGAATGGTCAACAGCAGGCTGTCCTCTGGCAGAACAAACTCTCTAACCTTCTACCCAACACCCTTGGAGTACCACAAGGCTCTATACTAGGGCCCTTGCTGTTCTCCATCTCCATTAACTACCTTTATACTGTCATCCCCAAAAGTCAGCTGTATCCAATATGCTGATGACTCTACTCTGACTTGCTCAGCCACATCTCCAGTAGAGTTATGGTCAGCTACCCAGACCACCTTTAATACAATAGAAAACTGGCTTTCTGAACAGTCTGATCCTAAATCCCAAAAAAACCAAAATGCTGTTATTTACGCCAACATGTAGGTCTACCACTTTCACCTTTACCATAAAATCAAATGATGGCACAATAATCTCCTGACCCATCTACAAAACTATTAGGTGTCATCATAGACCATCTAAAATTTGACCTACATGTTAACCAAACTATCAAAACCATCAATAAAAAACTAGGGTCACTTTACAGAAAAAAAGCCTTCCTAACCCCCTCCAGCTAAAATTGCCATAGCTCACTCTCACCTTCTTTCAACCCTTCTGTATGCATCCCCTCTACTCTCGAATTTAAACAAGACTGTCCTTAAACTCTCAATTTGCTACAACCACATTGCCAGGTTTGCCACTGGGCTGCCTTTTAGGACACATCATTGCATCAATCTAAATCAGCTTGGGTGGCTTGAACTACCCAGCCTAATCCAGTATAACCAACTGATTATCGCCTATAAAATGCTCTATAATCCGGACAATACTCCTGCACTTAAAAATATTATCACCCCCTATAACAATCCTAGACCGCTTCGATCCTCTAACAAACTACTAATTCAGACTAGCAAAATTAATAACACAGCCGGTGATTCTCTCTCTGCAAACTCTGTAAGTAGATCCTGGAACTCTCTTCCGGCTGATATTACCTTACTTTCCACCTTAGGTCAATTTAAAACTAAACTCAAACATTTGTCACTTAACTGGCTACGTCAATGTATCAAGCCTAGCTAACACTCTAGAATGTGTGAAAATCTGTTAACCAGTTTACTGTGTAATTTAATCCCGACTTGTGTTCAGGATTAACTGCAACCTGTGGAACTTCTTCATCTTGCTTATGTAATTTCTGTAAATAGTTTGTAATATGCAATGCTGTATCTGCTTACCCTTGGAGCTTTTCTCCCCGGGCGTCCGCTGAAAATGGACATGCATCCAGTCAGACTATCCAGGTCAACAAATGTAAAATAAATAAATCTGATAGTTAATTCTCGTTCATTCCTTACGCATGGGTATTGGTTCCGAGCTCAGAACCAAGCCGGCCATTTTCCAAGCTTGTCGTCAGCTTCAAACTCTCGAACTAAACTCTTAACCACAATTCCCCTCTCCTAGTTACCCAGATTTTGTTTGCCGCACTGCCATCCAGTCGTGTCAAGCTACTTCTCTTGAAACAAGTACAGTCAATTGTTTAATTGCTTTACAAATTAACTTTGTCAGAAAAGTTATTTTATTGTCTCTTGCCCTATCGCATCTAGTGTTCATAATTTCCTCATTTTCTGTCCTTTACTTACTTTTTTTTACCGAGAGATAATTCTCTATCATTGGTAATACTTTTCCCTTTCATACCTTCGGGTACTCTTGTACAATTGTTGGTACTTTTCTATTAGTTAATATGGCAGATAAAGGTAGTCTGGGGTTTAAGCGGAGTTCTGATTGTGGACACAAACTGCCTACTTCTGATGTACTATTTGAGAGAAAATGTTTCCAATAGGATTTTGTTAGAAAGGAAAAATAAACTGATACTGAAGGGACTTCTAAAATCTCCTTTTTCAGAGGCTATTCTGGGTCAGAGGTCTCAACCCCTCCTAAAGCCCATAAGAAAATGGATGTTTCATCTAAGGCCAAATACTTATCCTTCGTCCCTGGCTGGGGACTCACCAACCAAAACCTAAAAAAGCTGAAATTTCAGCTCTGGAACTGTCAGCCATAGTGCTTTCGGTGCCCAGGACTTCAAGGACAGAGGCCTTCGGCTCCATTAGTGATTTTGGCTCAGTCCTCTCCTCCGGCCATCTACATATCAGCACCGATGGGCTCCTCTGTTCAGACTATTACCACTGTATCTGCACAGACCATTCAGCGCAGACCTTGACCGCATCAGCTCAGAGATCTTCCGCTGAACAGAGGCCTTTGTGGACTCCAGTTTTGTCGGTTCCAGCTTCGGCACGGATACCTGTGTTGATGCAGACAATGATATCGGCACCGATGACTTCTTCGGTGCAGACAGTAGTCCAGTCTCTCAGCACCGCTGTCCTGTGTGCGGTCAGATGAGATCGGCACAGTCTGCCTCTTGACAGGCATGTTTCTCCCTCAGTATCTGATGTCCACTAGAAGCCTTTCCGAACATGTGTTGTGTCTTGGGGACCAGGCATTCTTGGCCAGAGGTATTCCACCCCTCAGGAAATATCCTTCCTTAGGTGATCGCCAAAGACTGCTTCTTATTCTCCTCCTCCATTGCCTTTGAAGTACATGGATAGAAGTACATTCTTCCCCTTCTGCTGTTTCCTTTACGGATCTCACTAAGGAACCGCAGTTGCCCTCATGGCAGGAAAGTTTCGCTATGACCCAGGATGTCAGCTGTGACGCACAGCTTGCTGCTCCACAGCCATCCAGGGACTCTGGGTCGGCAGGCTAAGCCACTTAGGGGAGGAGTGCCCCCGTCCTAGACATACACTCCTCTCTGGGTGGACCAGCTTTCCAACTCATGGAGAAGGCTTGCACTGCTGCTGGTGATACCGGACTGTCTATACCTCCACCCTCTAGTACACTGGTTTCACAAGTCAAACCTAGTGGACACTGGGTGCAAGGGCCTCAGGACATTCCCTCAGGAATCCCCCTTTCCATGGTCTTCACCAGCTTCTCCCGCTGAGCTGGTCCACCAGAAAAGTTCATGCAAGAGGAAACACGGACTCCTCAGAGAAGTCCCTCACCAGAAAAGTTCGTGCAAGAGGAAGCATGGACTCCTCAGAGGAGTCCCTCACCGAAGAGGCACATTTTGATGAGGGGGAAGGATGCCCTCTGTCACCCTCTGAGGTATCCTTTGGAGATATCCTCGAAATCCTGAAATAGAGGTGACTGGCAGTCCTCTAATCAGACTGCTGAGGAATCTGTGTTCCTGCAGGCCTTTCGGGCCCGGCCCCCTACCTCCTGGGTTACTCCACCTGCCGATGAACTCGTCCAGTTCATTGTGCAGCATGCTTGGAAGGCACCTGATAAGATCTTGTCCCCTCCTGCTTCGGATCCCCATTGGTCCAAAAGACTTCCTGTAGATGCTTTGGTGGTGGCAGCCGCAACAAAAAAGGCTTTGGCAGAAGAAAAAAGCCAGATTGTCCATCCGCCTAACAGAGTCCCGGGCCCTGGACAGAATAGGGAAGAGCACCTCTATGCGATTGATATCACGCATCAGGAGCAGCGGGTTCAGCTGCGTTCTTGAGACACCTGGATGCGCTTGTGCAACTTCGTGGAACCTTTTCAGTCTTCCTTTCTTAATGCCCCCCACTGAGCCCTCCACATTGTTTGGGCCAAAAGTTAAAAGCACACTGGCCAGACGTGAACAGGACGGTAAGACCCTTTCTGCCATAGGTGTCAGTTATTCTTCCCCTCAAAGTGCTTTCTCCCGAAACCAACAGAGTGGGAAGATATGGTTCAAGAAATCACAGGGTCCTTTCAGTGAGACAGGCAGAGTACTCCCCCAAAGGCAGAGGGGGAAACTCACAGGGAAGACTCTCCTTTCGGGGCAGAGGGGGACCACATAACCAGGGTTCCAGAGACTTTTCCCTGGTCAATCCTACCAGCACTCCTGAAGAGCGGCCCAACTCGTTTCCTCTGGAAGTGGTTGGGGAACGTTTCTCCTTGTACCCTTCTGCCTGGCTAACCATCACCACCAATTCTTGGGTACAAAGGATCATAACCAGAGGTTACCATATCCCCTTCAATCTTTGTCCCGTCAAAAAATCTTCCCGACGTTCCACCCAGTCAAAGGGAAGAAGCAGCACTAGAGATAGAAAATCTGCTAAGAGAAAGAGTCATCCAAATAGTCCCTCCAGACCAGATAGGATCCGGATTCTACTCGAGACTATTTTTGGTGCCAAAGAAAACAGAGGACTGGAGACCAATTTTGGATCTCAGTGTATTGAACAAGTTTGTGTGTACAGAAATTCCGGATGGTCACTATACAGTCTTATCCTCCCACTTTTGGAAAAAGACGATTGGATGTGCTCTATAGATCTTCAAGATGCGTACTACCACATAAAGGTGGACAGGCCATCAAGAAGATTTGTTCTTCCGTGCGGGAGCCAGTCACTACCAGTTCACAGTACCGCCCTTCGGACTCTCTACAGCCCCCAGTGTGTTCAAAGTGCATGGCAGTTGTCACAGCTCACTTGCGACTTCAAGGATTCCAGGTGTTTCCATACCTAGACTGGCTCATTTCCGCCCCCACCAGACATCTACTGGAAAAAGCCCTGGCATACTCTCTCCTCGCTGCTCAAAGGCTAGGCATAACCATAAACTGGCAGAAATCCAATCTTACCCCATCTCAGGTCGACAGAATTCATAGGGGTTATCTTGGACACAACTGCAGAGCTGCAATTCCAGAGCACAGAATTTTAAGGATAAAGCAACAACTAATTCCCATCCTTTCAAAAGGAAAGATCCACGGCTCACTCGGTTCTACAGCTGTTGGGTTCCATGGCAGCCTCCATCACCATTGTTCCCCTGGCCAGGTTTCACATGAGGCTTCTACAATGGCTACTGCTCACCCAATGGTATCCTTTTCAGCATCCTCTTCAGCCACGATTCGAGTAACCCACAGGTGCAAACAGGATTTAAATTGGTAGATGACAATCTCACAATGGTCTCGCCCCTTCTCCCCCCAGCAACCCAAGGCCACAGTGACCACGGACACCTACCTGATGGGGTGGGGGGCTGTCAGGGACAGACAGTCCAAGGCACTTTGTCCCAACTGGAGGCCCATCTGCATACAAATGTTCTAGAGCTGAGGGCGGTGCTTCTGCCATTGCAAGCATTCCATCCCCTGCTGCCTTCTGGGACAATTGCAATTCAATCAGACAACATGGTGGTTGGTCTGGTATAACAAGCAAGGTGGAACCAAATCTTACCCCCTTTGTCGAAAGGCCATGAGGATATGGCAATGGACGATGGCTACCAACAGTTTTCTTCCAACAACGCACATTCCTGGGAGTTCCAACGAGATAGACAGACTCAGCAGGTGCATTCTTCTACCTCACGAGAAGTCCCCGAATCCCTTGATAGTGGCAGAGATCTTCCATTGCTGGGGCCATCCTTGCTGCGACCTCTTTGCATCCCCGACCAACTACAAATGCAGCAACTACTTCACCCAGATTCCCCCTCAGGGACAGTCACAAAGGGACGTTCTAGTCCAGGATTGGCCCTCGGGTCTTCTCTACGCATTTCCACCCTTTCCTCTCATACCCCAGTTTCTGAAGAAAGCCCAGCGGTTGAAGAGCAAGGTAATCCGCATAGCACCATATTGGCCCCAAACAGATTTGGCTCCCATTCCTTTGGCCTCACCTACTAGATCGACCATGGATTCTCCATCCAATCCCGGAGTTAATCTCACACCCACAGAACCCAATTCATCCCAATCTGAACAGCCTGAAGCTAATGGCTTGGCTACTCAAACTCCCTTGATTAACAGTACGTGATATTCATTACTTCTCATAAGTCTTCCACTAGAATTGCTTATCTGAGCAAGTGGAAAAGATTTACCTGTTGGCTGAAAGATAAAGTAGACCCCTTTTCAGCACCAGTGTCGATACTAGACTATCTGGCCGACCAGTTTCAAATCGGGTCTATCTGCCTCTACCATTACAGTTCATTTGGCTGCAAATACTAATGAGGGTGTCCAAGATTCCTCTCATGTCCCATAAATTGTGCAAAACCTTCATAAAAAGGTGTGAATCTGAAGCCACCTTTTAGAGAACCTATTCAACCATGGGAAGCTCTGACAATGGCACCTTTTGAACCAGCCTCTTCTTGCGACCTCAGGTATTAGTCATGGAAAACCTTGTTTTTGGTCGCTATTACTTCTGCCAGACATTTCTGAACTTCAAGCTTTATGTATAGAGTCCATACTTGATTTTTCATAGAGTGTCTGAGAACTAATCAGTCATTTCTGCCTAAAGTGATCTCTGAAATGTCCATCAAGCCATTGAATTGCCAGTTTTCTTTCCCAACCATTCAGAGGAGTGTTGCCTACATACCCTAGACAAACAGGCAAATCTGTTTTTACTTACAGAACTAAACCCTTATGTAAATCTGACCAGTTATTTTTGGCCTTTTCTGGATCTAGATTAGGATCTGCTGTTGCTAAGGTCACATTAGCTAGATGGTTGAAGGATTGTGTGACCTTTATTTACACACAACATAATATCTTGTTGCCTACTACCAAGTTTGAAGCTGACGCGACACTGGAAAATGGCCGGCTCTGTTCCAAGCTCGGAACAGATACCCATGCGTAATGACTGAACGATTATCAACAATACAGATGGAATGTTATGGTAAGACAACTTTTTTCAGTAACCTGCAGAGAAAAAAATCACACCTGGAGAGAAAGTAAAGCCTGCATGGGCTAAGCTGCACATCTCCGCCTCAAATAAACCTCCCCCCCTCCACTGCTCATTAACAAGTCTACCCAAACTAATCTCAGCATTCCAACACCTATCCCAAACTGGTTATAGCATATCCCCCCCCCCCCAGCCCAGTAAAAATTCTCATCTAAAAGATGGATCAGCACTTCCCTACACAGGTAGCCAATGTTTTAGTCAATTTCACAGAGATGGGCATCTTAAGAATTCTCATGCTCTTAATTACTCAACCAGCATGACAGTACGGGAGAAATTACTATATAATGGAACCGGAGGCTAAAGTCTTGCACCATAGGCAGTACATTACACAATCCCTCATACACAGATTCTGTAGATTAACTTGCCTGAACCTCATAACTTGCCTGAACCTCAACATCCTCCAACACAATACAGGCACAAAGAAAGGGACATGGATGCAAAGCCCTACAGCAGTAAATAAGAACCAGTACTCATACGAGTGAACATTTTTAGTAAGTTTTAGCCAGCAGCCTTCTTACCCCCCTGGTGTGCAATCTTAGAATAATTTGCTGGGGGGTAGCAACAAAAAAATTAGTTTTATTTTGTTCGCTCTTATGAGCATTCAATGTCACTAAACTATCCTAGCATGTAAACTGCAAAAATGTGGTTGTACCTGGTAGAAACTATCAAAGGGTGTGCTACAAACTAAAAAAATCTGAACTTAAGCTACACAAGTACTACAATAAAAGGAAGAAACTGGCTAGAGCGCCTTTTGGTGAGGGAACAAGCCCTTAGCCGGAGGACAAGAATTTGGCTGGCACACTAAGTGTAACTGCAGATGAACTGGGGAGAAATGAGGATCTCTACTTGGCAAGCAGAGCATCACTGCACAATGGGGATACCCAGTGCTACACATGGATATGGGGAAACCAGTGTGGGCAGCACAAGCCACCCTAATAAAGGCCACCAATAAAAAGGAAAGCCACTAGTTCAGGTACACAGCCAGGATCAGAATTTAGTTTTAAATGCAACCTGAGGGACCATGTAGCATACAAATGCCCACTGAAGCAAGGTGGGGAACAAAAGGTGAGAGCCAGCAAGTAGAAAGAACATGCCAGTGGTAAGCTGTCTGGAGACAACAGTAATACCAAATTATCAGAGTTGTATCCTTCCTTAGTAGATTGAGAACAGATCACTGCCAAGAGACACAGCAACTGGCAATCACAGGGAAGCCTGCAGTGGTTAAATAGGAGCAGTACATTTTTGGGCAGTCCACTCCAGTCAGAGCTTTAGGAGTCACCCAATTACAAATACATTTGGGCAGGGTTCACCTTGACTGGGTGGGTAAGGAAGGAAGTAGATGTGTCAGGATATCCCTGCAAAGGTCTTGATAGGGAATTTTAATAATGCAGTACCTCATGTGCATGCAGTTACACCCAAGTCTGGCTTTGAGACAGACTCAAGAGGAGACCCAGACGACTCCACGCCTGGAGCAGAGGCTAGTGATGAGGCTACTTCAGGGAGGGAACTACCCTGTAGCAGTGAAACAGAAAGTGAGCCACAGCTGCTATGTACTGATGTTCCCCTTGATACGGTGATCGCAAGGTCAGAGGTGACAGTACCCAGGCAGACAGTGAAGCACCAATGTCAAAAGATTCCAGACTTCCTGTGGAAGGCGTGCTGGGAAAAGTCACAAAAGTATAGTTGAGACATGCTTAGCTCTTGGACCTTACATTATGTTTGAGGGAGGTAGTTAAGGAAGCAGCTGATTCTCAAGGAAGAGGAGTCTTACACGAACACAGTTACTGTAGAGAGTGGATTTGAGTGAGGGCTAGGTGGTGAGATAATACATCAGTTGGTAGTCCCTAGAGCAACGTGGAACTTCTAACCACAGCCCATGGCATGCCTTTTGCAGGTCAAATGGACATAATGTGCACCAAGAAATGTTTTATGCAGAACTTTTGACTTGGGATTGCAGAGGATGTAACCGGGTACTACAGGACCTGTGAGCAGTGCCAAAAAAGCACCCAAAGCAGGAGATAAAGTCAAAGCTCCTTTGATGCCTTTGCTTGTGACTAAGGAACCACAGCTGAGGGTAGCTATGGATATTGTGGGGTCTCTGTGAATACCCCAAGTTCCACAGGGAAGAAATTTATCCTACTGGTAAGTACATTATGTTACTAGATAGCCTGAGATGGCAAATACTTTTAGACATTTTTCAGCAGGGTATGTTTCCAGACAAATACTGACAGAAGTGCCAACTTCATATCAGACCTGCTGGCCTGTCTGTAGGAGCCCTGTGGGGTGAAGCACCTAAAGACTACTCCCTACCACCAACAGACCTACACTGAAGACCATGCCAAGGGCATCTGCAGACCAGTTAGAGCGAGAGACAAATATTTGCCCCATTTGTTTAGAGAATGGGTATATGATGAGGGGGCCCTTAGATTTGATTCATGAGTGGGAGGGTGAGTAAGAATGCCACAATAGTTGTAGCATATGTCCTAAACCCCAGGACAAGCCTTTTGGAGCTCAGGGGCTTGGGCAAGAAGAACCTGGCAGGTGCCCAACAGCAGAAAAAAGGTCTGGTATGACAGGAATGCTCAAGCTGAAGGTATGTTGTGGGACAGAAGGTTATGGTGCTCATTCCTGTCAGATGCAATAAGGTGCAGCCTGTTTTGGAGGGATCCTTCAAAGTGGTAAGGAAGGTCAGTGATGTTAACTACATAGTAAACTGCTAGGCAGGGGCACAAACTATACCATGTTAAACTGATCACGCCTTACCATGACAGGGAGGCCCTTGAGCAAAGTATTTGCAGTGGGTGGCAGGAAAAGTCTGAAGGGGATCTGGTGACTGAACTCAATGAGGCCTGGACTAAACTCAGTGGAAGGGGCAGCAATATCCCAGCGGCTATCTACTAGACAGGTTTGAGAAAGCCTACCAGTGTTACAGGAGTTCGGGGACATGTTCACTGGGAAACCTGTAGATACAGCACCCCAAAGACCCATTAAGCAAACCCCTCACAGGGTGCCTGAGCAAGTCAGAGGGGGGGGGGGGGAGAGAAGATACTGGAAATGGGAGTAATCTAGGAGTCCGGCATTCCCTGGGCCTCCCACTGGTGCTGGTACCAAAGAAGGATGGCATCAGGTTCTGTGTGGACTACAGAAAAAAGTCAGATGCTTACCCCAACACCTAGGACAGATGAAGCCTTAGAGCAGCTGGGTGGGGGCCAAGTTATCTGTCCAAGGGCTACTGGCAGGTGCCCTTGACTTCCACCGCTAGAAAGAGATCAGCCTTTGTGACTCCTTTCAGATTAGAGTTCATGACTACACCATTTGGATGAAAAATGTTCCAGTGACCTCCCAGAGGCTGGTAGATCATATCCTAGCAGGAGATTAAGCCCTTCCTTACCTGGATGATACTGCCAAATACATGCACCTTCAGCATGTTAGGGAAGTCCTGGGCAGACTGCAAAGGGCAGGGTTAACTATTAAGCCCAGTAAGAAGCAGGTGGGTATGACAGAGGTCTCCTACCTGGGACAGAGTGGGGAGTGGGAAGTGGTAAAAATCAAGCCAGAACCTACCAAAGTGGAAACTATTCAGGCATGGCTTGCCCATTTAAAAAATACAGGTGAGGACATTCTTTGACAGCAGGGTACTATGGAAAGTTAGTTCCCAATTATAGTACAACAGCTGCTCCCTTCACAGACCTGGAGGGGAAAAAAAAAAAGGAGGCCAGAGAAGGTCTTGTGGACCCCAGCCAGCAAGCAGGCATTCCAAAAGCTTAAAGGGGCTTAGGGAGGACCCCCTGTGATAGCCAGTCCAGATTACGGCAAAGAATTCATTGTGCAGGTGGATGCTTCAAACAGGATGGGGGCTCTACTCAGTCAAGCTACCTCAGAGGGAGAAAAGCACCCTGTTGTGCATCTCAGTCGCAGACTCCAACCTAGGGAGGACTGTTATGCAGCCACAGAAAAACTGTCTAGCCATAGTACGGGCAGTGCAAAAACTTCAACCCTATCTGTATGGAAGGAAATTCACTTTGGTTACAGACCACAACCCCTTAGCACGGCTACACTGAATCAGCCAGCAAACTGCCAAGTTATTAAGGTGGAGCCTAGAGTTGCAGGCATATAACATGACAGTGCTCCACATAGTGCCGGTCAGCAATTCCAATGCAGAGGAGTTCTCAGGACAGGATATGGGTTAATGTGTTCCCAGACACTCATTTCTCCACGGTCACTTGAAAAACTAGCTTACGTTTTTAAGGGGGGGGGGGGGTGTGATGTAATGTCAGCTGTGCCACAGGGAGTATATCAGTGCATGTGTAACATCATCAGTGCTAACTGGGGTTTTGAAGAGAATTATATGTCATGTGAATATCTCAAACTGATTTGCATAGATGTTTGTGTAAGTTGCTTGTGTTAAAAATGTATCAGTGAGTCCTGCTGCACAGAAAAATAAAGCATGTCAGACTATTGTTACAATTGATGAAACGTACATATTTTAAGGGTTTTTAACAAAGGATACTTAAAGGGGTTAAGCCCAGATCAGCTAATCTTATGAAAAATATCCTGAAATTAAATGGCTTGGTTTAGGCCATAAAGATTTTATCTCACAGGTCTGAATATAACCAGAGATGCAATGCTTGTGCTACACTGGGGTGCTAGAAAATAGCTTTTAAGTTTCTGCAGGAACTGTGGAAGTGCTGGAATTATTTTAGTTTCCAGATGCTTAATAAACCTTACCTGAAATTCTAAGTATATTGCGACATATCCGTGCCAGATCTTGGCTCAGTTTCTAGTGAGGGGGGGGTAGTGCAGGAACCAGAGTCAGGTGACCAGATGTGATGTCATTCTGTAGCCAGCACTGAAATTGTATTTGAATACTAGAGATATGAGGTGTGCGCTATATTTTTAGACCTGACAATATACAATCCACTTATCTTGCTTTAAGTAACTAGGAAACAGTAATTCTTCAGTTAGAAAAACCGAGTGAGATTAGCTAAATTTAGTTTTTTCTGTATCTGAGTCTTCCTGTGACAGACTCTGGTGTTTATTGTAAATAGTTTCAGTATTTTCATTTTTTTTAACTCCCTATTAAATATATCTAAACCATTCACTATGGTTGGCCTTTTAGAAACTATTTAGCCTGTTGGAGCACTTGCATTTATTTAGTGGCACTGTGGCTCCATGTTTCTGAAAGTCTTGCTTGGGTAAAAATCATCATTTGTATACGTAGTAATTTTAATAAGTGTAACTGAGCACCCTAGTAGAGCCTTAACATGGCTGGCCTCAGATGTTTTGGTGGTAGCATATCTACCTTATAGTCTGGGTGGAGAGCAGGTAAGCTGCGCCAGCTTTTCCTCAGGGGGGTATGTAATTTAAATCTGTGTGCAACAGCTACTTTGAACAGGGACTAAGAGCACTGATTTCATACAGAGGGTGGTGGAGGACTTTGCTTAAAACACCCGGCTAAGGACACAGCTCTATAGTAGTCAGTGCGGGATTTCATTTGGGGCCTGGTGAGAAAGCCCAGCCCCAGGACTTGGGTGCATTCCCCATGTGCTCTTAAGGGAAACTACTTTATGCAGAAAGCTGCATCTGATAATACTGTGTCTCACCGTGAACATTCCCCACCTGTGCCAGTGGTGAGGACAGAGGCTCACTGATCACTGTCCCAAAGGAGGGATGTCACAGGGGCATGAAGTTTTAGGTTTATGGATTAAGATCTACTATATAGCAGTTAAGTATATTCGGGAATGAACAGCGTAAACAAAAAACACAAGCCGGGAGCTCCTGATTATGGAGAGAGAAAATGTTATTTATTTTACATTTGTTGACTGGGCTGGTCTAATTGAATATATGTCCATTTTCAGTAGAGGCCAGGGGAGAAAAGCTCCAACATAGCAAATAGTATCATAGCATACAGTATTTGCAATAGACAGATGTTACATTATATTCTTTTAGAATAGAAAATACAAAAATTGTGTAAGTTAACTGGAAAAAAAAAAATTGGATAGCATATAATAAAAGAATACCAAGAATTATCTTGTATTAGAGGCGTGGTTACAGGCATGCAATCTTAGACTTACATATAGTACATATTCAGTAGAGGCCTGGGGAGAAAAGCTCCAATATAGGCAATAGTATCTTAGAATACATTATTTTATATTAGACAATAGGAGGAGAGTTCTTTTAGAGAAGTCAGTCATGAAACAGTGCAGAGAGGAAGTCTCTAATGCTAGGAAGTGGTTAGTGTTCTAGTTGCAACTGATTGCTCAGGCATAATAAAACAGAGCAGAGAGGTAAAGGGAGTGGGAGATGGGACATAGCCAGTGTGTTTTGAGATATTCTTTGAGATGTTTTTTGAAAAGTAGTGTGGAAGAAAGTGATGATTCTTTAGGAAGCTGGTTCCAGGTTTTTCCCACTGTGTTGGAGAATAGCGAGTGCCCAGCCTTGCTAGATTTAGTAGCAGAGACTAGAAGTTTATTAGAGCGTAGTGTTGCCAGATTATTATATGTGGTAACCATACTAGTGAGGATAGGAGGTATTGTTAGGGTGGTAGAGAATCTCTTGGGTAATAGTCAGTTGAAAAAGTAGTTGATTCTGTAGTTCTAACCATCCTAGCTTTTTAAGGTTGCAACAGTGATGGGTTCTAAAAGGGGAGCCAGTGGCAAATCTGGCAATGTTATTATAGCTGGTTGCAAGTTTGCTAAGGTTTTTAGACAGGTTAGTATAAATGGCAGAGGCAAAACAGGGTAGAGATAAGGTGGGTTTGGGCAATGGTAGTTCTAGCTAGTGGTGCGAGGAAGGGTTTGATTCTATAAAGGGATCAAAGTTTCTGTTGAGTGATTTTATAGTAGTATTAATATGATCATAGCCAAGGCTGTGGTCTATTGTAATACCCAAGAGTCTGGTTGTAGTGTCTGGGGATATGGTAGTTCCATTGTTAGATGTTACTGTGAAGTGACATTGTGGAGACCTTTGGTTAGGAGTAAAGAGCAATAATTTAGTTTTTTTGGGGTTAAGGAGGAGGCAATGACTCGTGAACCAATTTTCAACAGTATGAAATACAGTTTGGGTGAGGGTCTGGAGTGAGGAAACAGAGTTGGCAGAGCATATTAAAGCTGAATCATCCGCATATTGTATGCAGGTGGCTTGTGGAATTTTAGAGTTAAGATCATTAATAAAGACTGAAAAGAGAAGAGGGCCTAATATGGAGCCCTGGGGCACTCCAATGTTGACAGGGAAGGGTGTGGATAAATTATCCCAGAGAACAGCTTGGATGTCTTATCCAAGTATGATTTAAACCAAAGTATTGCCTGTGGGTCAAGAGATAGGGATTTTAGTATATCAATAAGTAGGTCATGGTTAACCATGTCGAAGGCTTTTGACAGGTCAATAAATAGTGCAGATGAGAGTTATTACAATGTTTGTTAATACAGTCAGAAAAGGATAGTAAGGCAGTGGTTGTACTATGGTGAGGTCTAAAGCCATGCTGACAGCAAGTTAGAGAAGGTGGGCGAGTAGCTGTCGGTGGATACATTTTTGCTATTGGAGAGAGTAAGGCTATCGGTCAGAAGTTAGAAATCCCTGTAGAGGAACCACCCTTGTGTAGAGGGATGATGTGTGAAACTTTCCAGATGGTGGGGATTGTTCATTCAGTAATTGTTCTACTTGTAAGGATGGATATGGGATAGGCAATGGCTTTAGATGCAATTTGTAGGTATTCACCTGGTAGACTGTCAGCTGAAGGGGTACAAGGTTTGAGTTTTTGCAGGAGGGAGCAGATGAGGGATGTTGGTACTGGCTGTAGATGAAACGAAGGAGCTGGGCTATTTATACTTATTGATAGGTTAGTGCATTTGCTAGAGTTTTAATAGCTTCAGTGAAGTAGTTGAAGGCGTCAGCAATGTGCTTAGGGTTATCTTGGGTTATACCTGATGGGGTGGGAGTTTTGGAGTACCCTGGATGAAGCAGCTTGTTGATGCCTGACCAGAACTTGTGGTTTATGCTGGTGGGTTTGTTGTAGGTGAAGGTAGTAGTTTTTATCTAGCAGAATTTTTTTAGTAGTATTTCGTAGCTGCTTAAAGTAAAGATTGTCTGCTGGGTTTTTTGAAGCTCTCCATTTGGCCCATATTTTATTATATAAGAATCTTTTGTCTAGTTTCTTTGGTGAGCCATGGAGCAGTTTTGGTTCGTATTCTGGTAGTGAGAGACTGGGCATGGCAATCAAGGATTTGTAGGAATTTTGTATTGAAGTAAGGTACTGCTTCTAGCTGAAGATGAACTGGTGACCAGTCACATGTATTAAGTTAATTTAGGAAGTTTTCTTGATTAAAATGTTTGAGTGAGGTTTTGAAGAGATTTGGATTATAAATGTAAGAGTGGTCACTAATGTAGTCTGGAAGGGTACCTGGTATACAAGTATCGGGGTGACTAAGGATCCAGTCTAGGGTGCTTTCTTTTATTACTTGGTTTATGGATTCTAATAGGGGGTGGTTATAATTTGGGGAAAGACATACAGATTAATGTGGGAGGTAGGATTAGGTGAGCTGCAAGTAGCCTAGTCTATATTAAAGTCACCTAGTACTATGATTTCCTGAGGTGAGTGAGTGGAGGCGCAACGGAGGATATTTTCCAGAGTGTTAATATTTCCAGGGGGCAGATAGGGGCAAATTATGTAGATAGATTTTGCAGTTATGTAGTTTGACACCAAGGGTTTCTGTGCTGGTATTTGAGGGTAGGTATGCATTAAATGTAAGATGAAGTTCAGATTTGTAGAGGATGGCTACTACTCCACCCTTTTTGGTTATCCGATCGCATATCAGAATGTTATATCCAGATGGGGTAAATTTCCTGGTCGTGAGTAGTAGGCTTCAGCCACGTTTCTGTAATAGAGGATGTCAAATGAGTATTTCTAAGAGTGTATGAAGGTGGATTATTTTACTGTTAATACTACGGATGTTAAGATGGGCCATCAGGAGGGAGTTAAAGGGTCTTGTTTGGGTATGGGTATTGAGAGGTGGGTTCTGTGGTACCTTGGTGAATTTGTAGGGCCAGGGTTTGGATGAATGTCAACATCTAATAGGGGGTGTTGAGGTTTTTGTATAATCCTTGTGATTTTATAGTAGTTAGTTTTTTTGCCTTGGAAATAGATGATGTGGGTGGATCTATGAAATTTTGGAAGTATGTAGGTGGAAGTAAAGGTTAGGTTTATGTGGTTGAGGGTGTTTACTTGAGAAACTGATTGTAAACTTCACCTCACCCACCAGCAAACACAAATTGAAGAATTTTCATAGATGGTTAGAGTGTAGGGAATAGATAGTGAAAGTAGGATAATTGTTGTGAGTAGTAGGTGTGTGCAAGTAGTTTTTAGCATTTGGGCCATGAGGATGTAGACAAGAGATGGAATAGATTGAGGTGGAGTATGTTATAAGGTCTAATATAGGAAGGAGTAAGGAGAGAAGGGTAGAGCAACAGTGTGAAGTTTAAAGATTACAGTTCAGGTGGAGAAGGTAGAGCGAGGTAATATAACTGTTCTCTACAAATATAGGCATACTGTTAGGCAACTAGTTGAGAAACTTTTACCCATTTTGCAACTGCTCGACAGCAGAAATTGTCTTTTCATGTCCACTTTTACACTGCTTTAAGGTGATGTGCTACATGGACAGCGCCAGGATTTTTGTGACTATACACAAACTTCCACTGTATAGCAACTGTGTGCTCCTAGCACAGTAGCACATTTTTGTGGTGCATGCCTTTTCAAACCTTGCAGTTACTTGTAAACAAGATTGTTCTATGTCATCCGGTTTCTGTGTTAAAACAGTTTTATGGTCTACCAGTTTCAACAGACCGGCTTTTAATGTGATGAAACACTGTAGCATCCTTCACTAGGCTTGTAAGCACGTACCAGAATGTTTCACTGGAGCCATCCATGTTCTTGTGTGAAGTGCATCATTGTTTCCTTTGAGACAGCAGGAAAACTTACCTAGTAAGTTCAGAAATTAATGTATCTTCTTAGTAGGGCTAAAACCCTGAAATGTACAAGTGTGTAATCTAAACAAGTCACATTAATTCTTCGAACAGCCATCTCCCCAAGTTAACTCCTTCTCCAGCAGGCTTACACAGACTTTAAACAGCTTAACCAGCAGAATATTGCCATTATCTGCAAAACTAACTCCAAAATTTGATTCCTCTTGTCCAACCTTCCCTTATGACAGAGTTCCACTACAGTACCCATTTACCCTTGTATACAGAGATCAAGCATATTAGTCAGAAAAGTTCTAAACTGAAGGCATTTGAGGGGAAGAGTTAACTGTAAGAAGTTAAATACCCCCATAGAACAATGTGGTTTAGGAATACTCGACTTGAAGGGACACTTCACAGCTACAAAGCTAAAGCTCATAACTCTAGCAGTTTATAAATCAAACTGGAAATGTATTCATAAATCAAACTGGAAATGAATTCATAAAGAACCAGAACACATTCCAAGAGCAAAGCCTCCACAGGAATGGAGCAAAGGTTTTATTAAAAGGGATGGAATTTACTTAATTAAGTTTGCAAAAGAATCAATGTATTGGATGCAAATAACTACGGAGTGAAAGGTAGAGGGAGATGAAGCCAAGTAGAGGTTTGGACTGCAAGTAAGAGATTGCCTTCCTGCTATGGAATGAGAAAGATATAGGGAGAGCACTAGGGGAAAAAAGGCTCTAGTGAAGTTTTTAGTAATCTACAAAAGCTGCTGTAAAAAATAAATAAAAAAGGTCACGTATACAGCACAGAAAATACAATAAGATTGTAATTGCCTTTCCATTGTCTTCCAAAAGGAAGAACGGGAGGACATCCATTATGGCTTCCAAGTAAGTATGTGGAAGAAACCAGACTTAAGGATTTTTGCATAAGAATTTTTATACCCCAGACAGGAATTGTCTGGAGGTGTGATGGTAAAAGCAGAGTAAAGTGGAAGCTCATTTATGGAAATGTAACAAGATGGCAACTTTAACATATTTCCCTACATAGTACTGTCATAAATGAATGTTAGATAGAATATAGTACCTGAACTGCCTAGCCACCAAAATGACAAAGCTTAATATTGACTGCCCGAAAAAATCTACTTGATAAAATATAAATTGAAATCTAAACCAAAGTACTGAATATTGCAAAGGAAAAGCAACAGTGGAAACTTTAGAATTCAAACTGTAACGGCAGAAAAATGGATTACTGTTTTTGCCCTATTAATGCATGTACGCCCATGCCACAGATTAAAACTGCAATTTACGGTTAATCAAAAAACTCTCAAAATCAGGCTGGTAACAGTTACTTCAGGAGAGTGACTGCAGTGTGTGATTAGGGGACCCATTTAACAGAGTGACAGGCTGGCCCAACTCCTTGGCCACTACCATGACAGACCATTCAAAAAACAACTTTTGCACACCCTAAACTTTTTACCAGTTGAATTAGTTACACAAACCCCAAGTACATTAATCCAGAGATTACAGTCCTCATTTGTGTCACTATAAACAGTGCATGCAGATTTAAAGAAACCACTGATACAGCAAAAAAGTACAATATCTGAATCAGGGTCAACCAGTTTACTAGAATGTTCAGATTACTGCCTCATTTTTGGTATGGTCTTCATAACATTTTGGTTTTCTGGTAAAATCAATGGCAAAGCATTGAACTGAAGTCAGAAAACTAAGCATTTGACGTCCCTCTTCATTCACGTCAGAAAATGCATGCCAAAGAAAAGCAAAACTCTTATTCTATCAACTTTGTAAAAGCAGCATTTAAAAATTGTCCCCATTTTTGGGCCTTTGATTCCTCATTACTTTTGGCTTTGTCCAGATTTCTTGCTCCAAGGACAAAAAACACAAGTAAACAACATTCCCTTAAACACATTACAAGTCAGTAGAAATCATAACTGACTAAAGCTATTTGTCAGTAAGGGCAGGTGGGGTTTGCAACCGCACACAGGGCAACTTTTGAGATGAAACTAGTGTAAAAAACGTAATGGTGTAACAGAACACATGAATTTGCAGCCAACCTTCCCTCAACACAAAGGTCCATTTAATCTCTATTAGGGCAAACCTCCATGGGGAATTGCAAAAAGATAGCACTAAGAAAAGGCCACTCATCAGCAAAACCCATCAAAAACACTACCCACTAACCAGACTACTGCTACAAATCAATTTTCACACCAAAAGCTATAATACACTTCCCAAAACCCCCAACTCAGACAATTTACTCCTTAAAGGACAATGGGAGTCGTAAATGCACAACCTTTGTCTTTCCTCCCCATTTACTGTTCCTACAACTAAATACAGCATTTAAAATATTTTAAATGGTTTCTCTCCATTAGAACAGTGCCTTACTGTACTGGTTTCACTTTCAAAAATAAAAACTTTTGTTCCACCCTGGAAAAGTCTCAAATTCATTGATGCCATCAAGGCCACTGGATACAGGTAGTTCTGGCCATTTCCCACCCCAAACTGACAACCACTACTGTCCTAAAAACCCACCCCATGCTGTGATGTCACAGCTCCCTGGTCCTTCCCCTATCTATACAAAAACTAAAGGCTAGAACAAGGAAACCATACACGAATCAAGTCTCCTGCTGTGAGCCATCAATCACAGTAGGCAACAGCTCAAATTACTCTTGGCACTGACAGCTAGTGTAGTCAGGTGTGAAGAGAGATGGGAGATGCGTAATAGTACAATTTCAAGCATCACAAAAGACTGCAGTTTAGCCATTCTAAAAAGAACCAGCAGTAAAAAGTACTTTGAATGTCTTCACTGAGTTTTAAGCAGTGATTGAACGGCATGAAATGTTACTTAAAACTGACTAAAAGGCAGCAATGTATAGGTTCATACTAGGCTATCTGCCCTAGGGCATTTATAAGCCTAGCCAGAATGTGTTTGGCTTTCGCCACCCATTTTAAATTTATTTTGCTATGCCCTTTTTCGAGGTTAGTATACTGTGCCTCCAACAGTGACACAGAAGTAATACCCGGGGGGTAAACCTACGATCTCCCATACACTCATCAAGATTCCTCTTGGAGTCAATGAGGGACTCTGCCTAACCTGGACTGGGATTTTATTCCAGAGTGAAGGGAGCCTCTGGGTTATGAATCTGTCCCTCCAGCATGTCCTATTTATTTCAGTGCTGAGGTTCAAGTCTCTCGAGCGCGTAGCTCGATGGGATTTGGATTTTCTGAGGTGCAGCATGTCCATTAATTCCAGGTTGGACATGGCTTTATAAGTCAGGCACAGATCGCCTCTGAACAGGCGGTATGCCACTGAGTAGAGCTGGAGTTTCTTTAACCGGGCAGCATATGGCATCTGTTTGAGCCCTTTGATCCTCTTGGTGAGGTACTTTTGGGGTCTTTCCAGTTGCTGCAGGTGTCTGGTAAGGTACATCCCAAAAGGGGCATTGTACTCAATTATGGGCCTGATGAGGGATGAGCAAAGAGGCACGATGACGTCCCCTGATCTAGATGCGAATCCCTTCATGATTAGGTGAGCTATATAAAATGTTTTTCTAACTACTTTGGCCATGTGGTTGTCAAATGAGAGATTGCTATCAACTTGGGTACCCAGGTCCCCAATTATTTCTTCTGTACTTAATGGATTACCACCTATGTGGTAATTTGTGGGCACTTTGTTTCTGCCAAAGGGGATGACTATACACTTTTTGGCATTTAGCTTGAGGCCATGGCTCTGGCACCAGTTGTCTGTTTCTATGAGGCCCTTTTGGAGGATGCTTGTCGACTGGAGAGTCGATTATGGCGCCCAGTTTGCAGTCATCTGCAAACTTGGTCAGCCACAGTCCTTCCGTGTTGGCCTGTACCTCCGAGAAATATATACCGAACAAGAGAGGTCCCAGGACTGAGCCTTGTGAGACACCACTTGTAACTGGTTTGGAGTCTGACATGGCTCCAGCAATTCTAACCATGTGGGTTCTGTCCTTGAGCCAGTTTGCAATCCATCTAGTGACATAGGGGGTTTATATTTAAGCTGGTGAGCTTATCTATAATGCCCGAGTGGGGTATTGTATCGAAGACTTTTGCGAGGTCCAGGTAGGCTGTGTGGACCACCTTCCCCTCGTCACTGGCCTTGGTGACTGTTTCAAAGAAATCAACCAGATCCTGCCTCTTAAAAGCCGAACTGGGTAGGATCCAGTGTTTGTAGGTCCCCAATATCTTTATTTATGAGGTCCATGATGATCCTTTCCATAGCTTTGCAGACCAAGCTAGTCCATGATGATCCTTTCCATAGCTTTGCAGACCATGCTAGTCAGGCTTATGGGGCGATAGTTTCCAGGATCCGTTGAGGCACCACCTTTATGGAGAGGGACCACTGTTGCTGTAATGTATGTAAAATCAGTGCAATGACAGGAGCTTTAGGAAGAGAGGCCTGTGTGAAATTTTTTTTTTTTTTTACAAACAAGCACTGAGTTATGGGATATCTAGAGGCAGACTAAATCAGAATTTCGTCAAGCTGCCAGACCCCATGTATAAAATATTTAAAAACCTGTAAATATTCCCAGAGTGGTGTTAAAATGTAGGAAACATCAAACCATGAAGTAAACATGTTTGAGTCTGTGGGTGCCGCTCTCCTTTAATCTTTTCCAGTCACGTGAAATACATTTCAGTTACCTACCTAGGAGGACTGTGAACATTCATTTTCCATCTTTAGTCAAAATGTTACCAGGCCTGAATAATAGTCCAGTTAAAATCAGAAGTATTTATTTTTCCTGAGCAGTAACTAAAACCATGTTTTACACACAAACTGCTTGCATCCATTCAGGTGGATGCATTTTTAGGACAGAAGTACCATGCATACACATCTGAAAATGTACACACTTAAATTTCACTACTGTATTCTGACGTTTACACGGTCAATTTTTCACTACACCCCCAGTTCTCTCCCCAAATGGACTTTACAGCAAACTGGATTTAAAAATATTTTACCACCCATTTTACTTGCAACAGATTAAAGGTAATTTATAAAAGACCAACTCTTTCTGCAGACAGAAAAAAAAAACATTACTTTCACTATATGATGTGTATACACAGTCAAACTTCAATAGTCTGCTTTACTTGTCTGAGCTTAGAACATGTCTGAAAAGGGTGACTACAAACTGCTCACTTAATACTAAAATACCACCAGTGAGCAGAAACCATCATGGAAAGTTATCCCTGATCAGTGCCCCCAATAAAATACACCTGAAACAAAATCCTTGGCAAAATGCCTGCTCTTACACCATCATAACTCAGAATAGAACTATTTAGGATGATGCTGGGGCACTGGAAAAAAATCGTTTTTCTAGTTGAGACTACCCTTTGTAACTGCTGCACAAAAAGCTCAAGAACACTATGCAGATCAAAAATCATTTTCTTGCAGGACTGAATAGGGGTACACCATATTTCCCTATCCACAGCAAAGGATCCTACTCATTCTGTGACATCCACAGTCATTCCCAATACAAGTAAAGAGAAATAATCCCTTCATTGTGACAAGTCTGTGCTGGTTCTATGGCTGGTAACACCCCTCTTTAGCAGAGAGACAATCTCACTCTATCCTGGAGCTAGCACCCCTTAAACAAGACACTTGGGATATCTTCAATGTGACCAAACCACCACAGCTGACTCCTTAATCAGCATTTTTTATACTTCCACAAATCAAAAATGCCAAACTTCAGTCTAACAGAGGAACCCAGCTGCCTGAACACAGACTGATCAGTAAACTAATTATCCTGGCTAAGTATAAAATGAAAGAATTATGAACCTTTCTAAAACCCATTTTTTGCCCCAACTCATAGCCAAAGATAAGTACAATACCAGTTTAAACAATCTGCAATAATAAATTACTGGAGCAACTTGAGGAGAAATGACAGTATGAAAATGTGGACATTCATCTTCTGGCTATGTTAAAAAGGCAGATTTTTACTCTACAACGTTCCTAGTTTCATTAACCACTTGACACATGGTCGAATTTCAATGGGTCATCTATAAAAACACCCACTAATTGTATAATTTACTTGTTCTAACAGTAACAAACTTTGGGAACAGTTTTCTGTGGCGAAAGGCAGTAATTATTTTTATTAGAATCCGCGGTGGTGGTGCTGCAGTAGCGGTATCGCCTCACAGGAAGACGCTGACCGGTTTGACTCAGCTAAAGTGCCTTCTGCGTGGAGACATACGTGAATGGGCATACCTTCGTTGAAGGTTGTGCGTTAGGGCTGGCACCTAAACACGTAAAAATCAACTGCCAATCATTAGTGGATTGGAGTTCCGCTGTGACGACCCATAACTGGGAAAAGCCGAAAGACAAGAAGCAGTTGTGAATTTAGCCACTTTTCAAATCAATAAGGACTTGTGTAAGGTGTTTGAATAGAGATTTAGCAGAACAGACCAGGAACAAGTCAGTTTATTGAACTAGGATAGCATTTTTTTGTACATGTTGAAAAGTATGTGGCCTAGTAAAGATTCTTTTGGACATCAACAGTTACTTGCAAAAAGTAATTTTTGTTTCACTGCTTGCTCTGAAAGACAGCTATGGAACCACTGCAGTGAACAGTTGGTGAGCCCCAAGGACGACAGATGGCATCTAAAGCTTTTGATAAGTCTAGGAAGACAGTGGAGACATAGCGTCCAGCATGTCTTCAGTGTTGGTGGTATTTAAACTTTAGCAAAGCAGTAGTGCTGTGATGGCAGAAGCCATACTAAACAACCATCTTTAAAGTCTTCAAACCCATTAGATACAGGGTAAGTTGCTTAATACATTTTTCTATTTTTTGTTGGGGGAGATAAAATGGCAATGTGTCTACAGTTTAAAAGATCTGTATTGATTCCACATTTAAGCAGAACAATGAATCTGATATTGTTAATCCTCGTCCACTTCCTTACGTATGGGTTACGGTTCCGATATCGGAACCGAGCCGGCCATATACCAAACTCGCGCATGCGATAAACTCTCGAGCTAAGCAATCTCTTACCCATAATCCCCCTCTCCCTGTTACCCCAGATTTCGTTTGCCGCGTTGCCATCAGGTTGTGTCAGGCTGTTGCTCTTGAGCCAAGTGAAACTTTTCTTGTCCTTTTATTTCAATAAGGAATTTCTCAGAAAAGTTGATTTTCTGATTTCCCTTACCTTCTCTCATTTAGCGACTCCCTTTTCTTTCAGTTTTCTAAAAATGTTTTAGTCACTTTCACCCTTTTATATCTAATGTAAGGGATGGGTTGATTACCATAGTTGGTAGATAGCCTTTTCTTAGAAAAATGTTGTGTTTTTGTATTATTGTTAGTATTTGCCTTTCCTTTAACATGACAGATAAAAAAGATAGTACTGGTTTTAAAAGATGTTATGATTGTGGACAAACTACCCACTTCAGATGCACATTCTTTGTGTTTTCTGTTTAGGTGCGCCTCACTTAACTGTTGACCCACCCAGTGGGATTTGTAAGAATTTCTCCAACAGGACACAGAGGAAAAATAAGCTTTTGCTGAAAGGGTTACTAAAGTCTCCCTTTTCAGAGGCTATTTCTGGGTCGGAGGCCTCAACCCCTCCAAGATCCCATTAAAAGAAGTCTAAGGATGCTTCTAAGTTAAATCTCTTCCTTCGTCCCCAGCTGGGGACTCTCAACCAAGAAAGAAAGCAAAGATTTCTGCTTCGGATCCGACCCTCTCTGATCAGACACCTTCGGCGCCTAGCTCTTCGGCTCCGAAAACGTCCTCGGCACCACCTGTGTCTATGGCACTGATGTTCTTTGCTGTATTGGAACAGAGGGGCCCCTCTGTTCAGACTTCTTTACCGGCACCGACCTCACAGTCTGCGCAGACCACCATTGTTTCGGAACAGACAGCTCAGTGCTCGTTTACTATTTTATCGGTTCCAACCTTGGCACAGACAACTACTTCCGCACTGACCTTTTCGTCGGTGCAGACCATTACATTGGCACCAATGACTTCCTCAGTGCAGACACCTGTAGTGCAGTCCTTTACGGCACCGTTTTCAGTGCAGTCTACTGAGATGGGCACCGACCTGCCCTCATCTCTCGATAGGCCTGTTTCCCCCTCAGCTGTTTGAGAGATCTACCAGAAGCCTCTCCCAACATGACGTATTGCGACTTGTGGATCAAGTGCTTTTGGCCAGAGGAATTCCACCTCTCAAGACCTATCCTTCTCCCTTGAAATCTACTGACTTAGCACAGTCGTCCCCCTCTACGGTTCCCTTTATGGATCTAAGGAGCCGCAGTTGCCTTCGTGGCAGAAAAAATTTGCTACGACCCAGGATTTGACTTCTCAGCCATCCTGGGACTCCCAGTCGGCAGGCTGGATCACTTAGGGGAGAGGTGACTTCCCCCTTGGGCACTCACCCCTCTAGTGGACCTGCCTTATATATTGTGCTTACTATCTCACCGTCCTCCTCTGGACCACTATGTACACAGGTCGCTTTTAGTGGACACCAGGCGCAGAGGTCTCAGGATATACTCCCACAGGATACCCCCTTGGTGTCGTCTTCCCCAGCATCTCCCGCTGAAGAAGTTCACTGGAAATCCTCGTGCAAGAGGAAACTTATGGACTCAGAGGAGTCTCTCACTGAAGACACAGACTTTGATGATGGGGACTGGTCCCCTCATTCACCTTCTGACGTATCCTTTGGTGATATCCTAGAAATCCTTAAGCAGAGAGGTGAATGGCAGTCCTCTAACCAGACTTCTAGGAGTCCGTGTTAATGCAGGCTTTTCGCACCCGGCCCCCTACCTCCTGGGTTACCCCACCTGCAGACGAACTGGTCCGGCTCATTGTGCAGCGTGCATGCAAGACCCCCTGATACTGTTGAGGCGATTCCCCGGAGGCCAGAAAAAATCTTGTCTCCCCCCCTGCTTCTGAACCTCATTGGTCTAAAGGTCTCCCTGTAGATGCTCTGGTGGTGGCAGCTGCAACTTAGAAAGACCTGGCAGAAGAGAGACAGACTGTCCATCCGCCCAACAAAGTCCAGGGCATTGGATAGGATAGGGAAGCGCACCTTTGCATCAGCAACCTTTATCATCAGGTCCCCGAATTATATGGCACACCACCAGACTTCAAAGAGACCTATCTGAGCTCTCTGAAACTTTGGCAGGTGCTGTGTCTGATGAGGTCTGTGACAAAGTGGCCTCTCAGCTGGCCACTATTGAATCGATTTCGAACTCCTCCATGCGCTTGGTGTCCCACGCATCAGAAGGAGCAGCGAGTTCAGGCATTGTTATGAAACGACGTGCCTGGATGCGCTTATGTAATTTCACAGAACCCTTCAAGGCTTCCTTTCTCAGTGCTCCCATAGAGTCCTCCTCCTTGTTTGGACCCAAAGTCAAAACTGCATTGGCCAGGTGTGAACAGGATGGTAAGACCCTGTCTGCCATAGGTGTCATTCTCCCCCCCAACGTGCTTTCTCCAAAAACCAAGAGTGGGAAAATGTGGTACAGAAAATCTCAGGGTCCTTTCCGTGACACAGGCTAATTTTTTCCCTAGGGGCAGAGGGGGAACTCACACGGAAGATGCCCTTTTCAGGGCAGAGGGAGTCCGCGTAATCAGGGTTCCAGAGATTTCTTCTCCGGGCAATCCTACCAGCGCTCCTAAGTGCGGCCCAACCCCTTTCCTCTGGAAGTGGTTGGGGGACGTTTCTCTTTGTACCCTTCTGCCTGGCTAACCATTAACAACGATTCTTGGGTACAAAGAATAACCAGAGGTTACAAGATCCCCTTCGAACTTTGTCCTGTCCCTCCAAGATTTACCGACGTTCCACCCGGTCAAAGGGAAGCAGCAGCTCTAGAGATTACAAAGCTACTAAACAAGAGTGCCATCCAAGTAGTCCCAACAGACCAGATAGGATCCGGATTCTACTCAAGACTATTTTTGGTGCCAAAGAAAACCGGGGACTGGAGACCAATTTTGGATCTCAGTGTGCTAAACAAATTTTGTGCGCGCAAAAATTTCAGATTGTCACTATACAGTCTATCATTCCTCTCTTGGAAAAAGACAATTGGATGTGCTCAATAGATCTTCAGGATGTGTACTACCACAAAGGTGGACAGACCATCAAGAAGATTCCTGCGCTTCTGTGCAGGAGCCAGTCATTACCAGTTCAGCCCTTTGGGCAGCCCCAGAGTGTTTACAAAGTGCATGCCAGTTGTCACAGCTCACCTGCGACTTCAAGGTTTTCAGATTTTTCCATATCTAGACGACTGGCTCCTCTCCACCCCCACCAGACACCTATTGGAGGAAGCCCTGGCATACTCTCAATATTATCAAAGTTGGGCATAAACTGGCAGAAATCCAATCTCACCCCTTCTCAGTCCACAGAATTCATAGGGATCATTTTAGACTCAAGCTTGCAGAGCGTCCATACCGGAACACAGAATAACAAGAATCAGACAGCAACTGTTACCAGTTCTCTCAATGGAAAAGTCCACAGCTCACTCGATCCTGCAGCTGTTGGGCTCCATGGCAGCTTGCATCACCATTGTCTCCTTAGCCAGGTTTCACATGAGGCTTCTACAATGGCTACTGCTCACCCAATGGCATCCTTTCCAGCTTCCCCTTTCAGCCAAGATTCACATAACTCAGATGCAAACAAGATCTAAAGTGGTGGTTGAACCACAACCAGTCACAATGGTCTCGCCCCTACTCCCCTCAGCAGCCCAGTGACCATGAACGCCTCCCTGATGGGGTGGGGAGGGCTATGTCAGGGTCAGACAGTCCAAGGCACTTTGTTCGAAGTGGAGGCCCATCTGCATATAAATGTTTTAGAACTGAGAGTGGTGCTTCTGGCATTGCAGGCATTCCATCCCTTGCTGCCATCAGGGACAATTGCGATACAATCAGACAACATGGCAGTAGTCTGGTACATCAACAAACAGGGCGGAACCAAATCCTACCCCCTCTGTCGAGAGGCCATGAGGATATGGCAATGGCTACCAACTGCTTTCTGCTAGCAATGCACATTCCCAGGAGTTCCAACATGATAGACAGACTCAGCAGGTACATTCTTCAGCCTCACGAGTGGTCCCTGAATCCTCTCATAGTGGCGATCTAACACAGTTGGGGCCATCCATGCTGCGACCTCTTTGCATCCCCGACCAACTTCAAATGCAGCAACTACTTTGCCCTGATTCCCCCTCTGGGACAGTCACCCAGGGACGCTCTAGTTCACGATTGGCTCTCGGGTCTTCTTTATGCCTTCCCACCCACTCCCCCTCATTCCCCAGTTTCTAAAGAAAGCCAGTCTATTGAAGAGCAAAGTGATCCTTATTGCTCCATATTGGCTTAGTCAGATTTGGTTCCCCTTTGTGGCCTCACCTGCTAGATCAACCATTGATTCTTCGTCCAACCTTAGAGTTTCTCCCATCCGCAGAATTTCACCCCAACCTGCACAGTCTGAAGTTCACAGCTTGGCTCCTCCAATTCCCTTGACTGCCAGGCAAAATGATCTTCCCTCACAAGTACGGGATATTCTTCTTGCATCTCATAAGCCTTCCACTAGAATGACTTATCTAGGCAAATGGAAAAGATTTACCTGTTGGCTGAAAGATAAGGAAATTGATACCTTTTCAGCACCGGTGTCGATGGTACTATCTAACCGCCCTATTTCAATCGGGACTGTCAGCATCTAACATTACAGTACATTTGGCTGTGATTTCCAATTTCCACGAGAAAGTCCAAGACTCCTCCCTCATGTCTCAAGTTGTAAAGCCTTCATAAAGGGTGTGAATCATCTGAAACCCCCTTTCAGAGAACCTATTCAACCTTGGGATTTATCTTTGGTTCTTCAAGCTCCGACACTGCCCCCTTTTGAACCAGCTGCTTCATGCGACCTCAAATATCTGTCGTGGAAGACCTTGTTTTTGGTCGCTATTACTTCTGCCAGACATCTCTCTGAGCTTCAGGCACTATGTACAAAGAGTCCATACTTGACTTTTCATCCAGACAGGGTATCCTTAAGAACTAACCCTTCCTTCTTGCCAAGTCATTTCTGAATTGTCTATTAATCAGACCACTGAATTGCCAGTGTTTTTTCCTGATCATTCTAATGAAGGAGAGTACTGCCTACATATCCTAAACGTACACAGACAACGCCTTTTCCATTTGCAAAGGACTAAATCTTTCCGTAAATCAGATCAGTTATTCTTGGCTTTTTCTTGATCTAGATTAGGATGTGCTGTTGCTAAGGTCACACTGGCTAGATGGTTAAAAAGACACTGTGACCCGTATTTATTCGGTACACAATACTTCTTTGCCAGCTACCATCAAGGCTCATTCAACAAGGTCAGTGGCAACTTCTGCTGCCTTCCATGCCAGAGCTTCTTTACATGACATCTGTGCAGCTGCAACTTGGGGCAACTCCTCATACCTTCATCAATTTCAAGTTGGACTTGGTCTCCAGGGGAAGAGAATCTTTTGGTTCTATGGTGCTCAGGAATGCCCTTCCATGAAAGCCTCCCAGGAATAGAGGTAGCTGGGGACTCGTCCCATACATAAGGAAGTGGACGAGGATTAACAATATCAGGTAAAGTTATGTCTTACTTTAACGTTCCATCTGTATTGTTGATCCTCGTCCACTCATTACGACCCTCCCTCTTCCCCCTCCTATGGCTTCTAGTGGATTTCACCATCCTTCTCTTTAGGTCATTTGACCAGAGATAGCCAATACCTTTTTCTGACTTAAACTCAATCCGAGGTAACAGGGAGAGGGGGATTATGGGTAAGACTGCTTAGCTCAAGAGTTTATCGCTGGCGCGAGCTTGGTATATGGCCGGCTCGGTTCAGATAACAGAACCGTAACCCATACGCAATGAGTGGGCGAGGATCAACAATACAGATGGAACGTTATGATAAGACATAACTTCTTTTTTTCCCCCTGTAACTATAGGAATATTTTCAGATACAGATCTAAATCAGAATTAAAACTGGACTTGCAACAGGCTCAGCTATTGTAAAACATTTACAAGGTAGACTGCCAAGAGCTGCAGCAGACTTTAAGAGCATGTTTGATGTGGGAACTGGTTGAAAGATGAAATTAAATTAGTTATTTGATTAAGCAGAGACCTCAAGACCTTGATTAGTCACCTGGACTGTTCATGACTACTTTACTGGTTGGTTTATGGTTTCATTTGGTACTGGCTGTGTAGCTTGTCCCAGATTAAAGTTTACTGGCTTAGGCCCAGAAATATTTTTTGATTAAAGTAAGTTTTGTTTCAGAAGTAAGTTATCTTTTGTGAACTTGTTAGGTTTCACAGTTGATTGCCAAGGACAGCAATGGGTCACGGCTGACTGATTCTTCTGAAGGGGACTTGTACGTTTAATGATTTCTAAGACTTTGAACTGGACACTATCCATAGGAGAGTCATTATTGGATTACATTTCCTTAATTGAGAGTCAATGAAAATTCATGAAAAGTAGCAAGCTTTAGTCACATCACCATATCCCACATAGCCCCAGCCAGTTTTGTATTTACCTGCATGAACGGTAGCCGATTGTTTTTCTTCCCCTTTTTCACAGTACTCGCACCTTCTTGGTGCTTGCCCTCCTGGTTTTCACCCTTCACACTCCACCTCTCTAGTCCTAAATTACCCCCCTTTAGCTAACTTCCCCCCTGAGCTTACTTCTAGCAGACACCATCTGTGGCGCCATTTTTCAAATCTAGTTTAGCATCCACATCCCCTAGTGTCGGTCCTGCGGTTGGGGCTGTGTGACTCTCTACCCGGTAGGTCTAATATAATAAAATAGTGTAACGGCTGAATGTCATTTGTATTTTGTATTGCAAACACCAGCAGAGGCTGTATTTTGTAAAGTTGTGCAATACTGAGGTAATGCTTTCTTCAAGGGCTTTGCAAAGTTAATACTTATTGATATATCAGATTAACTTATCACTACGATTGACAGAGTGTAAACACCTGAAGAGACTGTAGCATTGAACATTACTGAGGCGATGTTATCCATTAATGAACATTGTGAACTTAATCATTGGAATTCAGCTTATTAGCTTAACGCTAAGACAGACAGTACATAATGGCCTGTACTCTAAACCCTGACAGCGACTGGGTTTATAAATGTGGTAATAGCTATATAATTGCCTTAGTCAGTGTTATTGTGGAATAGGAACTTCCTGGGCTCAACGGATTAGCACCGATAGGATTGTACGCTTACCACTGTTAACTTATAGGGTTCTTCGGTAGATGCAGTTTGCCTTGGCTTGCAACTGGGGTTTAAATCGTAGCTACAGAATTATCCTGTGAGGTTGCGCCGATTGTGGGCACCTCACATATATTGCTTTATTTACTGCTTTCCAACACTACAAAAGGACGCCATCTAAATCAAACCTCGGGAAAGCCTGCCTCTCGTGTAACTGCATCACAGTTATGTAATGTTGCTACCCATAATTTTGTTTTAAAGCCATTACCCTGTATGCCTGCTTGTTTTTTGTTAACACTTGTGACTTAAGGATTCTGCCTAACCTGTTGTACTGCTAGCTTGCATTTCTGTTCTATTGCCTGCTTTGAAATGGCTTTTTTTTTGCTAACCATAACTTTTCTTTAACTTTTCTTTTGGAATAGGAACATTTTTTATTCCCTCGTGCTTGAGGACAACTGTTCTACTGTAGCACCTTTTAGTTAACTGTTGTCTCTACTACCTATCTGCGCTTCAACATTTTCAACACTGCCTTTCTCATCTCTCTAAGCTGCCTCTTCTTTCTTCTAGTCTGTTTTCTGTACACCCCTCTCTTCCTGATATCCCTTACTACCGCTCTCCCTTACCTGCCTATCCTTGCTTTCCACATCACCTCAGTGTCTCTCCCCTTTTACAGTCTACCTACTCAGGTGCTCCCTCCCTGCAAGACTCAACCACCTCACTGCCTACTCCAGAAGTCACCTTGAATTGTGTGCTACCCAGGCAGCACTGTACGCTGCTACAAAAAGGACATCATTACTCTGAGGTCAATGTATGTAACCCTGAGAAATAAACTTGCAAGCTTTAATTCTACCTGCAATTGTTAATCTGACCTCCCGTGTGCACATTAGCAGCCCGCCACTGCCCGATGCTCCCCTCTAGCTGTTAAGACATTTAAAATAAATTCAACCCTACTACAGTGAAGAGAATTACGCTAGCTTTCTCTTCACCTTCCCCTTCTGCCAGTAGGTGGCAGCAAAGACTGCGACAAACCATTCGCACAATATTACTTTCCTAAAGTGTCTACCTAGGGATAACAGCTATTTTTCACTTTTTCTTCCACTTATTTTATGTGCTAACACCCACTACCCTGCAGGACTACCCAACCCAAAGTGAAACCCTCCCAATATTGCCTCCATTACTACATAGCTCTAGCCAGTTTTGTATTTACCTGCATGAACTGCAGCTACTGATAGTTTTTCTTCCCCTTTTCACAGTACTCATTCCTCCTTGGCTCTACCCGCTCCGTTTGCCCTGTGGGCCCACTCCGCTCCCCTACCCTGCCCCCAAATTCCACCCACCCCCACTACAACTACATTTATTTTCACCCTGATCTCCCTCCCTCTCACCACCAACTAATCAAGCACTTTTCCTCCACCCCTTCCTCCAGCCTACCTGACTGACTTCCACACCCCCTCCCTCCTCACTCACATTACCCTCCTCTCTATTACATCTGACAGGCTCCAGCTAACATGCTCTCTCAACCCCAAAACCCTCATTTCCTCATCATCCTACTTCCTCTATACCATGCCACCTCCTATACCCACTTCCATCTACACCTCCCACCTCTTCCTCCACACACTTCCACAACATCTCAGCTTCTCTAGTTCCCTCCCACCCTATCCTCCTCTTAAAAGTAAAAAACTTTTCCCAATCACTACCAAATACTACAAACCTAAACATTCTCTACCAGACTCTTCCGTCTAAGTACAAACCAAATAGTCATTCCTTTTCTTCTCTTACCTTTGCTTAACCGGTGACAATAACCCTAACCCTGGACCAAACTTCTCTCAAACTAACCCCCCTAGCATCCACAATACATCCACCAGTAAATACCTCAAATTCCTCACCATCAACACCCAAAGCTTAAAAAATAAATAAACCCTCTCATGCCTGGCTCGATCACAACTCACCTGACATTGTAGCCATCTCTGAAACCTGGCTAAAACCTCATAAGTGACTGAATTCCTTCCCCCTGGATATCAATCACTTTGATCTGACCGCCTAAGTAGAAGAGGTGGTGTTGTAGCATTAATTTACTCCAACCAGCTGTCCTTTTCTCCACATCCTAAACCCATCCCTTCTTTCAATAATGCTGAACTTGTAACTGGCCTACTAAAAATAAACCATAAAAGCATTTGCTTCATTTCCCCCTATATTCCTCCAGGTAACATCAATACCCTGGAAGACAGTCTCATGGGCATCCTCAAATATTAAGCTAGAAACCTACATATTGGGAGAAATAAATATAGACTGGAACAAAACCGATAACCCCAATCCCACCATGTCAATCTAACTACACTCAGCTTAACTCCATTACTAGGCCTAACGAAACCAACCCCCCAGGCTCCATACTAGGCTGATCCTAGTACCTCATCCAAGTAGTCAAAATACGGCGTCATTCCTGACCCTTTAGGAGACCACCTCCCAGCCTTCACCCATCGAGCTACCATCATTTCCCCACACGCCCACCAGTTCATCCACACTCAATTTCTCTTAACTTTAATCCCACTACTTTCTCAGATTCCCTTAAGTATACTAACTGGAATCTAAAAACTTCCATTAGCCACTGCCGTCAACTTTTTCAATACAACATTCTTAAACATCCTTAACTCCCTAGCTCCAATAAGAACAAAGAGTAAAAACTAAGACAGCCCCATGGCTTACCAAAGACACCAAAAAGATTATGCTACAAAGATAAATCCTGGAAAACATACCTCCAATATAAACAGCCAGAAATCTTACTTAAACAGCTAAGAAACCTGGCCAAAAAGTTAGATAAAAAGTCTTACTACATCAAAATACAAGTAAATTATGCAAAAAAACCCAAACAATTTTGGAACTCAATTCCCTCCTTAGGCCAAGTACTAAAAACAACCCCTGTCCAGACTCCAGCAAATATTACCTAGAAATTGCCTCGCTATTCAATACCTTCGTCACCACTTGCTGAGCTAACCATGACCTTTAACAATAACCCCCTACCCACATCTTCCTCTCCCCCCTACTTTCAAACTCAAACCCATCTTCACCCACCTAAAAAACTCCTCTCTAAACTAAAGCCTTGCTCCAACGCCCCCAACATTCCTTCCTCCTTAAAAATAGCCTCCTGATTAATAGATCCCTACTTGAAACCTATGTTCCCAAACTATGGCATGCTGCATATATTCTTCCACTTCACAACGGTGTCAAAAACTAACCTCTCTAATTTCCGCCCCACAGCCATCCTCTCTCCAATCTTCTTGAAAAATGTATCCACCTCCAGTTCTTGCCAGTCCTTACCAAACACCAGCTACTCTCCCCTACCAAACACTGCTTCCGCCCAGGACACAGTACCAACACTGCCCTTCTCTCATTCTTACATACTGTCAATTTAGCCCGTGACTCTGATAAAATAGTATCCTCAGTTCTGTTAGACTTATCTAAAGCTTTCGATACCATCTCCCATACCCATCTTCTAAATCTAAGCTCAATCTTCCACAGCACACTTTACTGACTCTCCAGCTATATTTCTGACAGATCCCAGGCTGTAAAATGGGGCCAGAGCACCTCCACCTTCCTACTTAAAGGATCCATACTTGGCCCAGTACTATTCAATATCTTTAATGACTTTCACAAAGCCATACCCAATATGCTGACAATTCTACTTTTGATCTGCTACGCCTCTAACCTAACAGATTTCCAATCACTGACAGCCTTTTCAACAACCAAAAACTGGATGCTCCAAAATTAGTCCTCACTAAATGGCAACAAAACTAAAATCCTTCTATTCTCTCCTTCAAAAGCATCCACTATTGATAAAAATTCACTTCAAATAACCAGTCATAACTCCATTAGAGGTCGTTCCCGCTGCCAAACTTCATGGTGTCACCACTGAACACCTAAAATTTAAACACTCACATCCAGCTAAACAAAGAAAACTCACAAAACTCCACCTACTTTATAGAAACAACTACTTCCTCTAAGACTAACCTCTTGCCACAACCTATCTCCTTCCCTACTGTATGGCGTCCCTCGACTCACCAATTTATTCTCCACACACCCCCAAACTGGAAGTATGTTGCAATAAAATCTCCAGATTTGCTACCAAAGCCAACTCCTCCTCTCATCACTATTCCTCCCTTCACTCATTAAATTGGTTTGAACTCCCCAACCAACATGGGTTTCTCCAAATCACCACAGTCCACAGATTACTGTTCCAACACAAGTGCCCTGCATGCACTTTCCAATATCCTACAACCATATACCCCCCATAAAACCCTTAGATCTACCCAACAAAATCTAATCACTGTCCAAAAACCCAAGCACCCAGCTGGTCAACTTCTGCTCTGTTCAAACTCAGCCTCTCTACAGGTTACGTACCCACAGAATGGCACACAGCAACAGTTACCCTGCTCCACAAAGGTGGAGCCACAATGGACCCCAGGAACTATCGCCCTATAAGCCCGACTAGCCTGGTCTGCAAGGCTATAGAACGCATCATCATGGAACTCATTAACCAAGACATTGGGTACCTCCAAACCTTGGACCCTACCCAGTTTGACTTTAAGGGCAGATCATGCCGCCTAAACCTGGTGGACTTCTTTGAGACTGTTACCAAGGCATTAGATGAGGTAAAGTAGGTCCACACAGCCTACCTAGACCTCGCAAAGGCTTTGACATAATTCCCCATTCTATTATACAGACAAGCTCACCAGCTTGAACATAAACCACTGTCACGAGATGGGTTTCCAACTGGCTCATGGATAGAACCCACATGGTGAGAGTTGCAGGCTCTGTGTCAGACTCTAAACCGGTTACAAGGGGCGTCCCCCAGGGCTCAGTCCTAGGACCCCTGTTCGGTATATACTTCTCAGAGATACAGGCAAGCATAGGACTATGGCTGACCAAGTTCGCAGACTACTGCAAACTAGGGGCCATAACTGATTCTCCAGCTGATACACACCCTCCAGATGGGTCTCACGGAGACGGATACCTAGTGTCAAAACTCATGGCCTCAAGCTAAATGCCAAAAAGTGCAGTCACCCCCTTTGGAAAAAACAAAGTACCCATGAACTACCACATAGGTGGTAGTCCCCTAAATACAGAAAATGTAATAAGGGATCTGGGGACCCAAGTAGATAGTAATATCTCCTTTGATAATCATATTGCCAAGGTGGTTAGAAAATCCTATGTGGCCCACCTAATCACAAAAGGGTTCGCATCTAGAAAAAAAAAAAAAAGAGGTTATTGTGCCTCTAGATATCACTCATTAAACTCATCATAGAATACAACGCCCCATTTGGGATGTACCTTACAACACACCTGCAACAGCTGGAAAGACCACAAAAGTACCTCACCAACAGGATTACTGGCCTCGAAACAGATACCCAACTCAAGAAACTCCAGCTGTACTCTGTTGCATACCGCTTACTCAGATGATCTCTGCCTGACATACAAGGACATGTCCAACCCAGAATTGATGCTCCACAAAAAAAAAAAAAAAATCCCGGAGAGTCGCACGCTATAAACCTCACAACGATAAATAGGACATGCTGGAGGGATAGATTCCTATCCCAGAGACTCCCTATGCTTTGGAACAGGATTCCAATATACATCAGGCAGAGCCCCCTCACTAACACTCTTCAAGAGAAACCTTAACGGGTGGATGGGAAACAGAAAATTTACCCCAGGGATCACTGCAGTGGCTCTGCTGGACAGACACAGGGAACTAAACTATGGGGGTGGCGAAAGCCAACACATTCTGGCTAGGCTTATAAATGCCCTTGGGCAGATAGCCTAGTACTTACCTATGACCCTACCCTTCTCCTTAGCTAAAAAATGGAATACCCTTCCATCCTGAGGACATGTAACAACCTTGAAAACTTTAAAACTCTTCATTTCCTTTATTTAAACAGGAAATACAACTGTACTCTTCAACCATTACCTCTCAAGCTCTCCTCCACCGACTCCTGGCTAACCTTCTCACCTAGCTAACCTCTCTCAAACAGATTGTATAAATAACTAAATCTAGCCACCAGGCTTTTTGCCTGTCTCTCACCTAAACAAGACCGCAATTGACAAAGTTTGAAACGCAAAGTTTCCTTTGCTTTTATCTGTTTGCAATGCAAAGTTATTTTTTGAATACTACCTGTTTGTAATACAAAGTTCCTTTATAATTATTCATGTAACTAAACTATGTATTGTGGAGCTTTTCTCCCAGGGCCTCCACTGAAAATGGGCTCCCCTAGCCCAGTGGACCTCCCCGGTCATCAAACTGAATGAAGTAATATAAATAAATCTGTACACTGGGTAGGTGGACTGGGTCAGACGACCATCTACAGACACTACTTGGGCTTGATGGCATGGCAGATAAGATAAAAAAAAATGTTAATAGTAGAACGCAATTCTCACTCAGTACAGCAGCACCATACCTTACTGCAATAATTCCAGAATGCCTACACCAGATTGGGGGGTACTTTATCAAAAAAGGTACCAGATAGTAATGACCGACTTAAAACAAACTTGCACAAACGTCCCTGAAAATAAGTGTTTGTTAACACCAACTTCTGTGTTATTTCTTCAAGTACGGAAGCTTTTAAAAAGCGTGTACTAACATTTGTTAATCAGAAATGCAGCTGTTCTAGCAAGCAGGATCTACATCTACTTCACAAAATTCCTTCATGGAAACGGCCAAGAACAGAAATCTAGTTGATCAAAGTGGATCGCGGACAGGCAAATGTTCTGTCCATATACACACTGAACTTCGGGATCAGTCACTATCACTTCATAGCTCAAAACAAGAAAGATTCAAACCTAAATAGGGCAGCAGTTGGGTTGGTGACAACTTGCCAACAATGCTATTGCATCTAGACACCACGACAGGAATGACTTGTACATTTTTCAGTTCTAAACTTCTACATCAAAGGAAAATCACAAAGCTAGAAATAATCTGAAAAGCTACACAACTGTTTTTGGCACTCCTAAAATTATTCTAACTACAGGATAATTAACTTCCATACTTACTGATTTTAAATCGACGTTGCATAGCACTAAATCAGTAATGTCAAAATACGTTAATGACTTCTGGAAAACAAAACTACAGAACATGTAGCGAGACTATTATACAAGAAAAATGCATTTTCCGCTTTACAAGGAGCTCGAAACTCAAAAGTTATTGCAGAATAAAAGAACCAAGGAATGGTAAATCTGCAAAACATTGTATACCTGGCGATGTGAGAAACCATTGCTAGCATTACACAGTACACAGATGAGTCAGAGACAAATTAACGCATTAAATGCTAGTTAGCCTAAGTGCTTTGAGACCGTAATATTGGTGACTTTTAAAAAAGTTTTGGTAAAAGTTTGATTTTAATTGCTCTCTGGTAAAGAACGCTGGCACAACCCTTCCCCTTTTACCACTCACTCCTAAGATATATGGAGCATGTATTTTAGGACTCTCCCATATAAAATGCTGCGTATTTAGCATGCTTCTGATATCCATAACTCAAAAATTAATCGCAAATCAGTGTAACACAAGGGTCGCCGCAGTTAACGGAATTATATGGCTTTCCAACCTGCTCCACCCTCCATCACACGTCTGTACTTCTCAGACTGCCAATACTTCCACGAGTACAACCACTCGAGTCCCCCGATTTGTTCCGGAAACAAAAATAATTCCTGAGCTGACAAATACAATGCGGCCTATCATTGCCAGCCAAGCCTTCTCACGAGAAAAAAAAAAAAAAAAAACACTAAAATCCATAAAGCAGGCCCAACCCAAAGCAGATTCCTTCAGAGACCATATCAAGGCGTAGGCCTCAGATGACAATTGTCAACATAGCCAGCAAACAGCAATTTCTCTAAGCATGTTTTTAAAAAGCCAACAATATCACGATTGTTATAAACTAATTAAAACACTACACCCTCTAAATAGAAATCTCATACCAGCTGGACTATGAATGAACAGCTCCGCAACAAAGAACCATGTGGCAGGTAATATATCTGAACTACCTGCGTAAACAGTACACAGCCGTTACTACTAACACAAAAAGACAAACCTTTTTGAGAAAGAAATGCAATTGAATTAATAATAATTCTACCATACACCACCACTCCTTAAAACACACGATCTCTGTACTCCAGGGCAGTGAAGTGGAAAACACAAACATTTTACAGTAGTTACTTTCATACATCCAAACGATCCAAAAACACAGTCACTATGTCTTCCTCAAAAACGTTACATCCTACAACTACATGCTTCCCCACATAAAATTAGAAAAAAACTCTTATAAACACATGCAACGTAACTAACTGCTATAACGTATATTCGCTTAATAACACACCAAGTCCCATTGTTTTCCTTCATCAAAATTATATAACAAAAAGCAAAACTCATAAATAAAAGTTACCGAATTTAGATCTGGATCTTAAATAGCCAGAAACTTCAACTTGGGAACCGCGTACCACCTAAGGCTTTCGCGGCTGTTAAATTAAAGGAATGCAATCCGATATGTTTTCCTTCGGCCAAATAAATAACCTCTGGTCACGACCAATTCGTGTAGTGGGGTGACAAATATTATTACTTCATAAAAGTTGACCAAAAGCAATAATATTAAGACACTTAAATAGTAATCTGATTTTATATAACACGTTACACGTCTAAAACATCTTACATATATTATAAAGTTTGAGCAAATAAGATTATTTCCTAAACACCCCTACAAAGGCTACCCTATGCTTTTATATATGAAGTCTAGGTATGGCGTCATGACGTACACGTCAGAGAGTAGATTGCGGTAGTTAGGATAAACTAAAAAGTTTTTTTTTACGTAATATTACGTTGACATTAAAAGCATGACATAAAGTGGTTCTATCTGGAGCGGTAATTCAAATTAGAATATAACACACGACACAATTCCTTGCAGTAAACCAGTACATTATTTAAATCTGTGCAAAAATCAGTTGTGGTAGTTCATAAGGAAGTGATGATCTGTTTTCATTTTTTTTTCTTTTTTTTTTTTTTTTACTTTTGTCTGCATACCAACTAGTGTCATTTCAATAATGAGTTTTTACTAAGAACTGCAAGGAAAGTAAAATGTTCGCCTTTAAGTGGGCGTTCAAAGCAGGGATGTCAATCAAGTAAAATGGGCGTTGCTTGCTATTCAGTTATCGAGCTATTTACCTATTATTCAGAAGTTCTCGCGCAGAATTATGCTGTTGTGTATAGTATTACAATTTTTGTTTACTTAAAGACATCTAGGTATTAAACTATTCAGTTCTGTGAGATTAGTAGTATTACTATTTTTCATTACTTGGACATTTACGTTTTAAACTATTCAGTTCTGTAAGATTAGTTGCCCTTGCAACTCCCACTGTAATATCACCCACCCCATCCTCCCACTACTTTTCTTTCCACCCCACTAACTACCTTGATTATAGAAAGCTCGGATGCTCATAAGCGTTAATACTTATCATACAGCAGGAACTTCTTATTGTAACAATTGTTAATATCTGTTATGTACTTAGCAGATGATAAAGTTTCGAGTTGTCTGCTGATATGCTGTGTTCTTCATCTGTAACTGTTTGTTATGTTGATCAAATTGTTAATTGCTATGTAAATCCAATGTAACTACTGTCTGTATATTTTTAACTGTGGAGCTTTTCTTCCCGGGCCTCTGCTGAAAATGGACCTACGTCCAGTCAGACACTCCCAGTCACAAATGTAAATAAATAAAATTAGTTGTGTTTCACTGATACCTGAAATTATGGTTGCACGAGTTTTGTTAGGTAACTTCCCTACAGTCTTCTACTACATCTCTTCCTCTTATCAATTCCTTCCTTTGCTACTTATAGGTTCATAGGTAGGTACTAGGCTAGCTGCCTGAGGGCTTTTATAAGCCTAGCCAGAGTGTGTCGGCTTTCGCCGCCCCATTGATTAATTAACTGAGCCTCTGTCAAGCAGAGCCAATGAAGTGATCCCAGGGGTGTATTTTCTGTTACCCATCCACTCGTCAAGGTTTCTCTTGAAGAGTGTTAGTGAGGGGCTCTGCCTGATGTAATTTGGAATTTTGTTCCAAAGCATAGGGAGTCTCTGTGACAGGAATCTATCCCTCCAGCATGTTCTATTTATTGTTGTGGCAAGGTTTAGCTCACTAGAGCGCATGGCTCGCAGTACTTGGATTTCATTAGGTGGAGCATGTCCATCAGTTCTGAGTTGGACATGGCTTTGTAAGTCAGGCAGAGATCACCTCTGAGTATGCGATATGCCACTGAATACAGTCGGAGTTTTTTCAGTCGGGCTGCATAGGACATATGTTTGAGACCAGTAATCCTCTTGGTGAGGTACTTTTGTGGTATTTCCAGCTGTTGGAAGTGTCATGTGAGGTACATCCCAAATGGGGCATTATACTCTATGATGGGTCTAATGAGTGACGAGTAGAGGGGCACTGTAACCTCTTTTTTTCTAGATGCGAACCCTTTAGTAATTAGATGGGCCACATAGAAGGATTTACTAACTACTTTGGCAATATGATTGTCAAAGGAGAGATTACTATCTACCTGGGTTCCCAGATCTCTTATTACCTCTTCTGTATTAAGGGGGCTGCCACCTATGTGGTAATTCATGGGTGTTTTGTTTTTCCCAAACGGGATGACTATGCATATTTTGGCATTTAGCTTGAGGCCATGGCTTTGACACCAGGTGTCTGTCTCAGTAAGGCCCTTTTGGAGGATGTCCGTGTCAGCCGGAGAGTCAATTATGACTCCCAGTTTGCAGTCATCGGTGAACTTGGTTAGCCATAGTCCTCCTGTGTTTGCCTGTACTTCTGAGAAGTATATGCTGAACAGTAGGGGTCCCAGGACCGAGCCTTGCAGGACACCACTTGTGACTGGTTTAGAGTCAGACCTGGAGCCCGATATTTTTACCGTGTGAGTTCTGTCTGTAAACCAGTTGGTAACCTATCTCGTGACGTCGGGGTTTATGTTCAGGCTGGTGAGTTTTTCTGTAAATTGTGAGTGGGGAATGGTGTGGAAAGCCTTGGCGAGGTCAAGGTAGGCTGTGTGAACCACCTTTCCCTCGTCTATGGCCTTGGTGACTGTCTCGAAGAAGTCAGCCAGGTTTAGTAGACATGATCTGCCCTTAACAAAGCCGAACTGGGTTGGGTCAAGTGTTTGAAGGTTCCCAGTGTCTTTGTTAATGAGTTCCATGATGATGCGCTCGATAGCCTTGCAGACCAGGCTAGTCAGGCTTATGGGCGATAGTTACCAGGGTCAGTTGTGGCCCCTCCTTTGTGGAGAGGAATAACCATTGCTGTGTGCCATTCTATGGGCACGTAGCCTGAGGTGAGAGGCTGAGGTTGAACAGTGTGTTTAGGTGGGGGGGTTAGTTCATTCTGTAGTTCATGCAAGATGCAGCCTGGGATACCATCTGGTCCCAAAGATGCTGTGTTTTTGGCTTTTGAGAGGGCTGTTTTCACCTGTGCGTCTGTGATTTTTGGGACACTATACTTTTCCGGTATTGTTGTGGGTCCTTTTGGAGGTGAGAGGTGGGTGAAGTTTGCACTGAATCTATCTGCCAGGATGTTGGCAATATCAGTAGGTTCAGTGTATTTTGTGCTATTTTGCACTAGTTCAGTGCATATCTGCAAGTTGCCACTTAGATTCTTAACATAGCTAAAGAAGGCTTTGTGGTTATCTTTTGAATCCTTGGCTATTTTTATTTCGAAGTTAGCCTTGGATGATTTCATGAGGGACCTCAGTTTCTTACTGATACTGATCAAGGATTTCTTTCCTTCTTGGGATTTGCCTTTTTTCTGAACTAGTTTCCTCCTTCTATTGTATAGCCTGCTTATTGTAGGGGTCCACCAAACTGGTTTCCTTCTCTTAGAGGAGTGAGTCTTGGTTTTGCTAGGGATGGCATGATCCATGCATCCTTGTAGGTGCTCATAGAGTGCATTTGTAAAGGTTTCTGCATCTTGGGCAACATTATCCTTTAGCGTGGGGGCTGTGAAACTTACCACCTCTGTCTTAAGTAAGGTGAAGTTTGCTTTAGAAAAGATTTTTACTGTGGTCTCCTTAGTTGGGGGTGGTGGTGGGGTGTGGACATCCAGAGTGATTAGTTTATGGTCTGATCTAACCAGTGACAGGTTGACCTCCAGTGTGGAGGTCCAATATGTTTTCACCTCTGGTAGGGGAGTTTACCAGCTGATCCAGGGCGTTTGAGTTGATGAATTCCAGGAAGTGCTGGGCCTGGGAATTTGTACTTGAGTAGTTTTCCCAGTGAATGGTAGGGTAATTGAAATCGTCCAATATCAGGGTTTTTGGTAGAACCTTCATGTTTTCCAGTGTCTCCAGAAAGGTGGAGTGGTGGTCCTGGGTCATGGAGGGTGATCTGCAGCAGGCCACAATTTGCATTGCAGATTTGCCCGATGTTAGTTGCACATGGATGATCTCAGAGGTATCATGTTGCTCCACTAACCTGGAGGTGTAGGTATCCTTGATGAATATGGATACACCCCCTCCTTTTGTGTTTCGGTCCATGTTCTGTGCTGGCCGAAACATGTGGTATGAGTTGTAGCCTGGTAGTGCTGGGGTGCTCTCTGGAGCCTTGAACCAGGTTTCAATTACTGCACAGATGTCGACGTTCTCCATACTGAGGAGTGCTTCGAGCGGGTGCAGTTTGAGATTTAAACTCCTGGCGTTGAGTAGCATAACCCTCAGTTTTTTGTTAATTGTGCTGTTTATGGAGGTGGGTTTGACTTTTTGAGCCTTGCCTAAAAAAGGCACTATGGGGGCAGCAAGAGCCTTGGCCGGTATTCGAAAGCCTAGGGGTGACAGGTGCAAGCCGTCTCTTGCGAAGCAATGCGGCTTGTCGAGCATGTCCTCCCAGGCTGACAGATACTGGATCCCCTTTGAATGACACCAGAAGCTTAGCCAATTGTTGAAATTGATCATTTTTTTCTTTATACTGAGGTATCATTCTTGGTGAGGGCAGGATGCTACTCAGGGTCAGGGTCATACCAGCCTGGGCTACATGATCAAAGAGCTCTTCCATGTCTCTTTTTATGCAGTCCGGGGAGGTACGTCTCAGGTCATTCATACCAACATGAACAATGACAGAGTCATATTTGTACTTGTTCTGGAGTGACCTGAGTGCTTGTGTTATGTGGAGGATTCTGGCTTCCGACAGGCAGCTAACAGTAACCTTCTGCTTGTTCAGCCTAGTGAGTGGGATGTCAGTGTGCTTGACTATAGAGTCACCTATTAGTAGTGTGTTAGGTATGTTATTTCGCCTTAAGGGCTGTGATTGTGCGACACACTGATTTTGTGTTTTATGTGTTGTCTGGTTTGTGACGGGAAGTGCAGGTTGTTTGGGTGTCTACTTTGGAGGTCTCTGATGCTTTTGCAGGTTTTTATTTAGAGTCTCCGAGTATGATTTTGTGTATTTATGTGTATTTTTTTGCCAGTGCTCTTTTAGTAGGTCTGTGTACGGATGGAGTTGTGGTGCAAGTGTTAACCTTCTCCTCTTGACTGTCTGTTCCAGTCTTGGGTGGAAACAGCTTAGCTTCCAGTTTGGCTGTGTAATTGCATCTCTCACATATGTTAGTGTTTTGTGGTAGGAGGAGTGGGTTGTCTGTGTACATGAGGCAGTTGTAACATTGCCTCAGGATACCCAGATTCACCAGCTGGACTGGAGAGTGCACCTGAAATTGCCCTTTGGTCATGCCTGAATAGTAGGGTGAGCTGCTTAGTCACTTGGTTGGTGAGGGGTGAATAAAGAGCCTTGCCCTGCTGGGCAAACAGTGTCAGGGTATATTAGTGCTTGCTATTAGGTCTGAGCAAGTGCTGGGCTGTAAGATGCTTTTTGAGTGCTTAGGTAGAGAGTTAGACTAGTTTCAAGGGAAAAACTGAAGAGGAGACTTAGTGGAGCCAGGAATAATTTAACCGTAGCTAACCAGCACTGCCCGTTGTGCAAAATGTGCAAACATGGTTTTTATAGTAGGGAAATGAAAGAGATAGAAATTAGCCCAAAATGGCCAATAAACTACTAACTTCTGGGCTGGAGCCACTCCTCCAGGGACAGATAGGTTGCTCAAAGCTCCCCTCTCTCACAGGTGAACAGAGAAACTTCCTTCTATCCAAGTAAGGTATGGGCAACTCAGAAACTAGTATCACAGCCCTGAATTCAGCACTAGCCTGAAAACTGGACTATACTAGCTTAGAAAGGTGGGAGACAAGGAATTTTTTTGTTTTTTTGTTTTTTTTTTGAAAAGATAAGGCAAAAACAGTAAAATAATACACTTAAAACAGCTTTAAACAACTACAAACGATCAGAAAAGGCTATCGCACTTTAGTGTGTAGCCTACAACAGTTAAACAAATTATTTAAACAAAAAACAACTTTTTAAAAGTACAGGCAGTCAAATAAGTACAATATGTGAAAAAAACAAGCTTTTAAATCACAATAAATGCTGCAAAATTTGCGATCACTTCAAAGTCTCTCCTAAACTAGAAAGTTTGTATCAGTTTAAGGCTTTCTAGTGCTACTCAGTAGGTTAGTTACAGGAAAGATGGGAAACAAGCGCAGATGTGGGGCAGGATTCACGAAGCCTCCGTGTAAGAGTTAGCAAGTCTTACACGGAGGCTGCAGTTAAACGGGGTGATGTCAGCATGCCATGCATATTCATGAGGGCATGCTGAATCACACCCTAGGCTAACACGGTCCGTGTAGCAATGTAGGGGGCGTATCCGCATGGCGAGCCCTGCAAAGGGACACGCCCCCAGAAGAATCACAGTCCCAAAAGGAAACTCCCATGAGCGAGTCTGCGGAAATGTCAGGAAACACAACAGCACACATGCCCCCACAGACTATTAACCCAACTGAAATGTAAAACGTAAAAAATGAACAGTTTATTTTTTTTTTAATTTCAAAAATGTTTGCCCGTAATTGCGCTCGTTTGCATGGGTGTGCCCTTCACTCAGCCACAGTTAGCAGTCATTGAAAAAGCATATAAGATCTAAATATGCAAAATAAGCCAAGTAGCAATAGCATAGCGGTAGAGACATCGGCCAAAGAGGAGGTAGTCACGGTTCGAGCCCCAACAACATTATTTTTTATTTTTAGTGAAATAAGCATGAAACAATCCCCTGACATATATGTATCTATATATACAATTATAATTTAAGTAAAATGCAATGAAATGGGCCATGTTTTTGTGAAGAAATCTGACACAATAAAAAAATAAAATAGTTTATAAGTGCCCATAGCTGAGCAGTGCTCTAGCAAGCTGAGTATGTTTGCCCTTAGGTGACCAGTGGTTTAACAGGTGTAATATGAGTGCCCGGAGTTGAGCAGCGCTTTAACACGCTGAAACTGTGTGCCCGTAGTTGCACAACATTTCTCACAGCGTAATATGCGTGCTCATAGCCAAATAACACGTTAACCAGTGTAACCCGTTTGCGCGGAGCTGCGCAGTGCGCCAACCAGCTTACTGGCGGGCAACGTTAAGCAACCTGTATGAAAGCCGCCTTTAAACAGACACACCTCCTAGCCTGTCTAGACAGTAGTAAAATAAAAAAAAGCAATGCCCAGGCTCGAACCCAGGATACCGTGCACCATAGTCAAAGTACTGAACTACTAAGCCATGACAGCTGTACTGAAAAATGCAGTATTAGCATATATATATAGGAACGAATGGAAATAGAAGCATGACAAAGCAGGTTTTGTGAAGCTGATACAATTCCAAAATGGCCAATCACAGATAAGTGTGGGAAAAACGGCATATATAAGCCCCATAGGCGGGAATACACAGCATAACTGATTGTGGAACCTATTTGCAGTCAGGATGGCAGATGTAGGAGAGGGTAGTCGCTTCCGAGCACAGAGGTGGGGTGTTGAGGAGTCCAAATACATGGTTTGGCTCCTAGTCCACGATCATGAGGCTCAACTCATGCAGGGCCAGGTCCTGTGGGGTGCATATAAGGCAGAGGTGTGGAACCGGTTGGCACATGATCTCACCAGTGCCACAGGCATACCAAGGACTGGTGAACAGGTCCGTCACCACCATGCGGACCTGAAGAGACGGAAGCAGGACCAACTGAACCGTTGAATCGAAGAGGGCCGGCAAATACCCAACGCCCCACTACTGAGTAAGTATCCATGTAATTATGTATGTATGGAATTATCCTCACTGATATTATGGAGATGTATGTTCCAATATTACTTCATTTATATTACAGCTGCAGGTGTGCGTTCTGTGAATTGGCGAGCCTATGGTGATAGGCTGGAGCGGTTGCGCCACCAAGCAGGTTAGTAATTATATTTCTGTAATTGTTATACAATATAAGTGAGACAGCTTGTAAAAGAGTTCACTGTAGTTACATATTAATAAAGTTCAAATAACACTAGAAGAAATATTCTGCTAGTACTGTATGATTAGATAAGTGATGCAGCCTGTAATCCAGAAATAAAAATTAAACAAGTCTGAAATAGTGATTACCCACCTGAAGTGTAATATCAGATAACCTGCTGCAGCCTGAAAATCAGTGGTAAACAAGCTAAAGACAATAGACATGTGTCAAATACATCCCCTTAGAAAATCTGCCATATGAAACAAGTGAGTCTGTTGGAAAGGATTGTTGTAATCAAGTATGACATGTTAATAACACCTAGAATAAAGTACCATCTTGAATTGTAAAAATAAAACAAGTGAGAGTGTGAGAAAGAGGTATGAATCGACCAAGAAAGCTGTTATAACTTCTGAATAAAGTATACTGCAGTCAGTACATAATGAAATGAATGAGACAGCCACAACCAAAAAGTGAAATGTTTGAAATAAAGTACTGAAGCTGGAATGTGTCTGTCCCACAATTTGAATATGTTGCTGTACCCTTGCAATATGGAGATAGTATGGTTGTATGAAATAATGAACATCCACAGTTGTCCAGAGCCATATAAATGAAATGTAGCAGGATGCTGTACCTGAACATAGCCAGATATGAATGTGTATGAATAAAAATGCAATGTATATTAATGTAGCAGTAACAGTCCCATCACCAACATTCCTAAGGTTACATATAGGAAACTGTACTAAGACCTATAGGGTATATATATCTGCAGCTACTAGATATGTACAGCATATGTATAGGTAGTTGAAGTTGTTAATGAAATATTTCTTCACCCTACCCTATATTCACAAATAATGCCATTCCACAACAAACTGGGTATGTGTATTCACAATTAATTCCTATGGACATTTGTCCTGTTGGTTCAAACATATTTGCACGTACGTTACTGCATGTGCCCTGTTCACATATCCAAACCTGATGGCCTGTTGCCATCAATCGACCCTGCATGCTGTTGGATTGCGTACTGTTGTTTAAAATATGCATGTGTTATGCTTGCTGTTCAATGTTTGGAATTCATGGGTGTTTGGTTAATGGGAATAGTGATGCATGCTGTTACAACTAATTTTGAATGGTATTATTTGTTACTAACCCAAAATGTCATAAAATATTTCTAAACATAGGACAACAGGGAAGGCGGGTTCCAGCGGACCCACCTCTCCCACCTCAGCTGGCGAGTGCACCTGGCACTAGTGCCCAGGCCGGAACCTCCTCCGGTGGCTCTGTGCCACCTTCGGGTGGAAGTGCTGCAGGGGATGTGGCTCGTCCCCCCTCTGCAAGCGTGGCCGGAGGAGACCATCCACTCACCCTCCAAAGTGTCCGGTCTGTGGTGCGTAGCGAGATCAGGCATTCTGTGCTTGAACCCCTATGCCAGCTTGAGGCTCAGGTGGCACAACTCACGGGTGTCCCTGCTGCCCATCCTACACAGCCTCTAGCACAGCCCCATCCTGGGCTGTGAAGGCACAGTGGCAACTGCCCATGGGTGGGGATCTCAGTTCCACTGTTGCCATCTATGGGCTCATGGGCTCGCGATATCCCAACATCCATCCCTGTCAATTGTGTTTCCCCCCACATGTATCATACTCCGCCCCTGTATGCGTCTTGTTTGTCTTGTCTGTTGACCTCCCCTACCTACCTCCCCAAATATACCTACTTCCTGTACCTCACATTCCACTCTCACCTGAAAAAAAAATAAAAAAAGGGCACTCTGTTCCCGCAAAAAAATTACGTCCCATACATAGCTGCCCATTTTGCAGACATGTCTGCTGGACATGTGAAGTGGTAATTACAATTGGCTGTGCAACATATTTTGTTGTCCTCACCCCTCTCTCAGGGGGTGGAAGGTTTCAAATTTCACACCAAATTACAGACATATGCACAGCTGTTGCTGATAAAGAAATGGGCAGCTATGGGTCTTTCCTACATCCTTCCTGCAAATCCCGAGCTTGTTTTCCTACTGTCCTACCCTCTCTGTGCCCCCTTTTTCACCACTTTCCTATCTCCCCATTTTCTTTTCTTTCAAAGAAATTAGCGTGGGTGTGCGTGAGAGTAAGCACTTTTAAGCAGTAGTAAGCGGGTGTGCGCTTGTGTGCGCTTAGCTAAGCGTGTGCTGGCTAGCGACAGTGGGCATGCGTGAGCTCTGTGCAAACCAGCGCTAACCCGCTTACAACTGCTTAAAAGTGCCTTAGTCACTCTGAATGGCAAGGCCTGTAGTCTGCTCAGCAGCAAAATAAAATTCCTCTGTCAGTCTCGAACCCAGGAAACACTAGTCTGCATGACTTACCACTAAGCCATGACTGATATACAAGAACTTTGTGCTGAAAGCAATATATCATGAAATAGTAGGACTGAATGTAAAGGGAATATAGGAAGGCTATTACACAAAGCTTTTCTTGTATCTTTACTGGCAATTCTTGTGGATTTGTATAACATTATTGTGAGAAGAGAAACAGCCATGCTAGTCGGTAGCTAGTAGGTAATAATGTGACAGTAGCATCTTGCAAACCACACACACTATCAGAGCAGGATAAACACTGCCATATTTGAACAGGTAAGAGGCCAGACCTCGCAACTGTGACTGATTTACAGGGATGTCCCTGATTTGAAAACAAATGTTAACTGTGCCCCACTGACTCCCTGTGAAATGTACTAACAGTAGGCATAAAGGCAGATGGCACGCTCTAGCTTATTACAATATTAACATTTGAAGCATGATGATAAATCAAATTCTGTGCAGCTAATAAGGTTGGTAACTACTTTCGGAAACAACACATTCAGATTCAGGAAAATTATTAACAGACATTGGGACATACTAAAATCTTATGAACTTCTGAATGAAATACTACCAGAGAAATGTGCCTTCTCATACCGTAGGGGTCGCACTATACATTCTCGTTTTACTCACTACAAGAGATATACACCAGTGACTAATGTCCAAACCACCTTATTTGGTGATCCTTTGGTGGGGTGTTTTCCTTGTGGACATTGTAGTGCCTGCCAACATATCCTCAAAACTAAGGAATTTTCAAGTAAAAATACATCACAGGTATACAATATTAACATCTTTGGGAATTGCAGTTTGGATTGGGTCATTTATTTGGCCACATGTACCTGTTCCTCTTTTTATGTGGGTCAGAGGTCCAGGCCAATCAAACTGAGGATTAGTGAACACCTTAGTGCTATTAGAAACCACCAATTGTCTAATGCCCTTTATAAACACACCATTAATCATCCCACTGCTGTTTTTAAATTTTTTATTATAGACAAAATCCAAATACACAGGAACTTTAAAGCAGGTTGGCATAATAAACTTAATAACATGGAAAATATGTGGATAACCAGGTTAGGGGCTTTGTTCAAACCTGGCTTTAATGAAATAGAATAATATGTCAACCTATTTCCTTAATTATTTTGTTTTTGGATTTTTTACATTTTATATGTATATGAGTTTATTTTGATGATTACTATTAATATAATCATTGGTTATTATTTAAGATATGTTTACATTATGTAGTTAATACTTATTTCTGCATGTGCCTTTAATTGTCTCTGTATATAACACCATGATGTTGGGAGCTGCCTAATTAATTATTTAACATTTGCTTCTTAGCACTGAAGAAGGCTTTGTACAGCCGAAACCGGTTTGCTTGCTTGCTAGCCATTATTTATGGCTTTCCTTTCTACAATAAATTAATTTTGCTGCGTTACCAAAGTGCTGGTCCATTTTTGGATTTACCCTTTTGTATTGGTTTGGACCGTGCACTTATTCCCTCGAGCGTGTGTTTGGTTCGTTCCTGTTGCTTCTCACTTCATGCTGGGGACGCCTGGTTTGCAGGCTACATCTTGTACACAGCTCCTAACTTTATCTGGTACATTTTGTTTTGTTTTTTCTAATTTTTCAACCACTTCATCGCAGGCGACAGCTGATGTAGTCGTCACTACAAATTTGAATCTCTGGGATCATTTGGGACAATCTTCAGTTTGGCAAGCATTTTCTCCTTTTTTATATTACATTACATATTGGGCCTACCTCGTGGATTGTACTGTTCTGAATAGGTCTGGAATACGTATGGGAATATTTTTGTGCTTATGCCAACATTGGATTTCGTGAGGGTGTATGATTACTTTCTCACTATTTGGGCATCAACTCAGGATCAACAGATATATATTTCCAACAGGTACTGTGGACAAATAATTGGTTGTTTAAGTTTTGATTTTTGGCTATACTATTTTGTATTTTGCGAAGGCTCACTACATTCTCTATTGATTTAACAGATACTGTTGACTACCCTTGGTTCCCTACCAACATTTGGAACTTTATTGCATGATTTTGGAACTTATCATCGTGGGCGTGTTCTAAGTGATAACATCTACAGATTTTGTGGACATAATATAACATCTATGGACACATCCATCGTACTTTGGACTTATTGTACTATTTTTATGTTTTTTGTTGTATTCAGCTAATGACTCAGGTCGAGTCCATATCACGTTTTGGCGATCATAAGGGACATTTGCTCTTTTGTGACAATCAGTTAATGATTTGAAATATTGCTGACATGTTATGCTGTACCTTTCAGTTTAATTGATATTACCTTAAACTGGGAGAATGTTCTTTTTCTTTCTGCTCAACCTAATTCAATGTTTAGTTGCATCAGGGTACATCAGCTTCAAGTATATTTAGTGCTGTTTTGGGTTATTTTTGTTTGAACAAATGCATGTAAGGCGTTATTATTTATTGTCTCTGTTATAAGATTACAATTCAGAGGATAGCTCTGTTCTGTGATTTCCTTTAGCGTAACACTTTGAATTCTGCTGGGGTTCACAGGCATATTCACTTTTTGTACCTATTGGTATTGGTATAGGCACTCAACCTTGAATTGTAGTTGTATTTGGATATACAAACTAGAGGTTAAAATTATATCAGCAACAAGGTTCTTAATATTGTGCTTTGTTCAGCACTTAGTTAGGTTTTGTTTTCTTAGCCATCCAAGTAGGTACTACAGAAATTGTCTATTCAATTTTTGACCTAATTATAAATTTTTCTAATGACTAGGTGGGTCTACACATATTTTTTATGTATGTTTTTGCACTGCAGTTGACCAATTTGTGGAGCATATACATATATACTTTATATAAGTAAACAACTTTATGCCCTCATTTTCTGTATATATTGACTCCCTTTATAATTGATAACATTTGGTCCATTTTCTGACAATTAGAGTTTTAAGACTATAAGGGATGAATGCCCAGTTACACTTTATATACATAAATGTATATAATGGTCCTTGAGTTTGAGTGAACCTTTAAGTAGAAGGCAGCAGAGACGAAGGGTCGGCTGCCTTAATTATATATTTACAAGAGTTATGGATATACATGAGACAAACTACTAAGGTCTTGTCAGATTAATCCACACCTGGTACATTCTATTTTTTGGACCTCTACTGTTTGGATATCTTTTGGACCTTTATAACTAGAATAATAATTAATTGTTTATAGTGAGACGAACTGTCAACTACCTCAGTATATGGGCACCACAGAGTCTTTTTATATAGAGTGGGGCATTTTAAGTTGTTCTTTTACATATATATTTTTTACCATTAAGGTAACTTTCCACAATTAATAGGGTCAACGTAGTGCACAACCATATATACAAATACAGACTCAATTGTTCATATCTTAGTTGATATAATTATTCTTTTTGGGTCAAGAATTGTGTTGTGACATACTGTTTTATCATGGACTTAAGTGGAATTTTGCAAGGACTATCGGCTGATAAAGATAACCTGGAAGCTTTTGGCTTTAACACTAGGGGGTCAAGTAGTTCAAATATCACTGAAGTGGATTCCAAACAGAAATGTGGGTTAGTTTTTCAAAAACTGACCAGAAACATGAAGTCCTTAAGGTCTAACATTTGGCACTTGAAATTATTCAAGGCCTGCAAACTAAAAGACATTACACCTAGGGGGCTTAGGATCCATCTTCAACCCCTAGTGTCAAGCATTGATGCCCAGTTATCACAGGATTGGGCTTCAGCCCAACATCAGGCCTCAATGATTTTTGTGGACACCCTAACTAGTTATTATGAAAGAACTTTTGAAACACAAATACTGGAAATCCATAAAGTGTGCCTTGAAGCCCAATTATTTGAAACTGAAGCATTTTTCAAAGAATACATTTCTGATTTAGCAAAAGATATGGCCAATTTGGAACAACAATTGAACAAGAGAAAAACACATAAATTTAACAGGGACTTGTCGGATTACGACAAAGGTAAACCATTTGTTACAACCAAGAATGTCAGGTTTACAGATAGAGCTAATAAAAGCAATTATGGTAGAAAAAGGCCCAGATCAATATTAAGAAGGACAGAATCTACCCTTAGTGGTACCTCAGAGGATGAAACTTCCTCTGTTACAGACTATGATGTCCCTTCACGCCAGGTGTCCCCAGCTGCCAAGAGAAAACAACCTGTCCCTTTAGACGTAAGACACGCAGGGGAGGCAGAAAGCATAGAAACAGATACAGGAACATCCAGTTTACAGGTTTTATTACAACAAATTGTGAAACACTGAATAATGTACACAATATTTCATCCTTTGAATTATCACCGGTACATTACCAAGTACTAAATAAAGGTCTTAATTTTGTTCCCACTTCACATGTTTCTGAATATAGTTTGTTACAAGATGTTAATGATTTTTGTAGATTAGTAAATCTTAAGATATTTTTTTCAGATCATGACACTACTCAGAGATCTACTGGTTTCAAATTTGGGAAATCAGAATTTACACCACCTATGGATAAACATGTTTCTATCTTTAAGGAATGTGTCATCAAAGATTTACATTTTTCCACAATATACCAACCTACCACAAATAACCTTACTCAAGCAGAGAGATCTGCTCTTACTGAACTTCAACTTAATCATGATATTGTCATCACTCCAGCAGACAAGGGGGGAGGTATTGTTGTTATGGATCACAGCAAATATAAGGCTGAGGCTTATAGACAGTTATCTGATGCCCGCTATTATATCCAGATGGTTGTGGATCCCACACCTAATTTCAAAGCACAGATAGACTCTTTGTTGGATTTAGCGATAGAAGAAGGTATCATTAGTAAACAGGTTGGTAAATAACTTAAAGTGGTGGAACCTATGCCGCAATATCTATACCTTCTCCCTAAAATCCACAAACACTCTACTAATCCTCCAGGTAGACCTATTGTCTCTGGGAGAGGCTCTTTAACTGAACCACTATCTGCTTTTCTTACGTATTATTTAAAACCATTACTGTCTAATGTTAGATCAAGGATACAAGATACCACGGAATTTCTCAACATCATTCAAGATTCACAATTAGAAGCTGATTGGTGGTTATGTACCCTAGATGTTTCATCTTTATACACGAGTATCCCCCATGATGCTGGCATTGCTACTATCTCTTATTGGTTGGACAAATCTGGATTATATTCCACTGGTTTCAATAACTTTCTTGTCAAACGTACTGAATATGTGCTGTGTAAAAACATTTTTTACTTTGATGGACATCCATATTGGCAAATCAAAGGTACGGCAATGGGGGCTTCCTTTGCCCCCATATATGCTGATTTATTTATGGGATTTTTTGAGCAAACATTTATATATGATGCACATCATAATCTATATATAAATCATTTGGACATCTGGAGAAGATATCTAAATGACTGTTGGATGGTGTGGCGTGGGGATCAGGACCATGTGTTTGATTTTGTCAGGTATCTTAACAACAATCCTTTTGATATACAATTTACTTTAAACATAGAATATCAAGAGATTGTTTTTTTGGATGTTGTCATCTCTAGATTGGAAGATCACACATTGGCCACTGCTGTTCATAGGAAGTTTCCTCAATATAACACATTGCTACATGCAACAAGCTCTCACCCCCGCCACATCATCCGAAACATTCCAAAATCCCAATTTTTGCGTATGAAACACATATGTTCTTCAGAAGAACAGCATCAAGTTTGTGCAAAAGATCTGTCAAATAGGCTTTTCAACCGTGGGTATTCTAAGTATCATATCTCTCAAACCATTGATCAGACTAGTCAGATGGCACGCTCTAGCTTATTACAATATCAACATTTGAAGCATGATGATAAATCAAATTCTGTGCAGCCGATAAGGTTGGTAACTACTTTCAGAAACAACACATTCAGATTCAGGGAAATTATTAACAGACATTGGGACATACTAAAATCTCATGAACTTCTGAATGAAATACTACCAGAGAAATGCGCCTTCTCATACCGTAGGGGTCGCACTATACATTCTCGTTTTACTCACTACAAGAGATATACACCAGTGACTAATGTCCATACCACCTTATTTGGTGATCCTTTGGTGGGGTGTTTTCCTTGTGGACATTGTAGTGCCTGCCAACATATCCTCAAAACTAAGGAATTTTCAAGTAAAAATATATCACAGGTATACAATATTAACATCTTTGGGAATTGCAGTTCGGACTGGGTCATTTATTTGGCCACATGTACCTGTTCCTCTTTTTATGTGGGTCAGAGGTCCAGGCCAATCAAAATGAGGATTAGTGAACACCTTAGTGCTATTAGAAACCACCAATTGTCTAATGCCCTTTATAAACACACCATTAATCATCCCACTGCTGTTTTTAAATTTGTTATTATAGACAAAATCCAAATACATAGGAACTTTAAAGCAGGTTGGCATAATAAACTTAATAACATGGAAAATATGTGGATAACCAGGTTAGGGGCTTTGTTCAAACCTGGCCTTAATGAAATAGAATAATATGTCAACCTACTTCCTTAATTATTTTGTTTTTGGATTTTTTACATTTTATATGTATATGAGTTTATTTTGATGATTACTATTAATATAATCATTGGTTATTATTTAAGATATGTTTACATTATGTAGTTAATACTTATTTCTGTCATGTGCCTTTAATTGTCTCTGTATATAACACCATGATGTTGGGAGCTGCCTAATTAATTATTTAACATTTGCTTCTTAGCACTGAAGAAGGCTTTGTACAGCCGAAACCGGTTTGCTTGCTTGCTAGCCATAATTTATGGCTTTCTTTTCTACAATAAATTAATTTTACTGCGTTACCAAAGTGCTGGTCCGTTTTTGGATTTACCCTTTAGAAAGGTGTTTTATCCCACGTAATGGTAACTGTCAACTACTGAAAGTATGCACTACTTGCATGTCAGAAATGGTGTATTAATACATATGCTCAAAATACCCCACAGTCACAACCGCAGAATATCTGAAATATATCACGGGTGTATCCCACTGATATGAACCATTCCCTGAGGCTGATAAAAGATACACCTGAGAGTATCTGAGGCCTGCAAGTGTCACAAACTCACAGGCATATCATTCTGTCTGCTGTCACACACTCTGTGAATAGCTGTAGAATAGCTTCCACAAGCACACCCACATGTAGGTGTACAACCCACAAATATCAAAGGAGGTATCCAACTAATAACAGAAGGACAGTATAGCAGTTTACAAGCACTGCATGTGCCTGCTATCCATAACTGTTAGTACAAAGTACAAGGTGCCACTACTGCTCAGCAGCAAAATAAAATACCCTTGTAGGTGTCAAGCCCCACACCTTGGCCAGACCAGACTGCATGCCGTACCACCAAACCACAACAAACATATAAGGAATTTCTGCTGAAAGAAATATAGCAAGCATTACAAGGAGTGAATGTGAATGGAAAATAGGAAATTCATAGCAACACATTCCAGTAAAGACACCTAGCAGGCATTCAAGGAGTGAATGTAAAGGCCAAATAGTGAAGCCATAGCAACAAATTGCAAGAGCCACTGCTGTAAACCAGTTACTCCACAAGTCCCACAGGAAAGCACATACTCCCATTTAAACAGTATTAGTATTATTAGGTGTCAGTTAACATACACACTGAGAAGAATAAACTAGAGGAAGCAATAGTCAGGTGTCAGTACAACATGCATGTCAGTGCCTACAACACAGCCTGAAATATGAGAGACATACCAACCTGTACACTCACACAACAGTGTCCACAGCATACCAGCATGGTCCCCACCTTGAAAATCTGAAAGGGCTACACCTACCTAACCTAACATTTTATAGCACTGTCCTGACATCACAGTGAGAACTGCAATTACCACACAGCAGGCTGCATGCAATTAGCAAATGCTGGCTAACAATTGGTGCAGAGGCCATCACATGCACATGTGCATATACCTACAAAAGCAGCCTGTACTCCCAGTCCACACATGCAATACTTTCATTGCAACATCCGGAGGGAGAGACAGAGAGAGAGAGAGAGAGAGAAAAAAAAAAAAATGAAAAAGAGACACAGACAGACGAAAATAAAACAATACAGAACAGCAAGCTAACCAGCAGCAAGCCATCACAAGCAGCAGTGTCAAACAAAGGTAATGTAAACTAATAATGTAATAGTCTACATACTGTGAACCCTCCATATGTGTTAGCAGTCTGTATATATATATATATATATATATATATATATATATATATATATATATATATATATATATGAAGATGTGCATAGGGCAGGGGACATACTGCAACTGTTAGTGAAGGCTGGACATACATATGTATGTGAAGGATGCTATGTGCACATATCAATGTAGGTTGTACAGTAATGAATGTTTAGCCATATGTTAGTGTATGTATTTGTATGTGTAAATAAAAAGGTATATATATATATATATATATATATATATATATATGTATGTATATTTAAATATGTATCTATATATAATATGCATATATGTATACATAGATAGAGAGGGATGTAGAAATAGATAGACCCAGAATGATACCACAGTACAAGGACAAAATGATTGACTTCAACAATTGGCTAAGCTTCTAGTGTCATTCTAAGGGGATCCAGTATTTGTCTGCCTGGGACAACATGATCGACAGTCCACGATGCTTTGCCAGAGATGGCCTGCACCTGTCGCCCTTAGGATTCCGGATACTGGCTAAGACTCTTGCCACCCCTATAGTGCCTTTTTCAGGCAAGGTTCAAATGACAAATTCACCACCGTAAACGGTGACATCTGTGACATCTGTGCAGTGACAGAGACTTGGTTCAAAGCTCCAGAGAGCACCCCTGCATTACCAGGCTTCAATTCATACCACACCTTTTGGCCACCTAACCCAGAAAGAAGCACTAAAGGCGGAGGCGTGTCCATATTCATTAAGGATATCCACACCTCCAGGCTAGTTGCACAGCATAATGCATCTGAGATTATCCAAGTGCAACTAACTCTGGGCAAGACCGCAATCCAAATTGTAGCTTGCTACAGACCCCCCACCATGCCCCAGGATTCACACTCCTCATTTCTTGATACACTGGAAAGTATTAGGGTACAACCCAACACCCTAATAATGGGCAATTTCAACTACCCCACCATTAACTGGGAAACTACTCATGTACCAACTCTTTTGCTCAACGTTTTCTAGAATTCATAAATACCAACGCCTTGGATCAGCTTATTCACACCCCCACCAGGGGCAGCAATATCCTAAACTTGGTCATCACCAACATAGGAAACTGGTGTTCCACACCAGAGGTCAATTCCTCGTTGGTCAGATCCGACCACAAGGTAATCAGCCTAGACATCCACATCCCACCCCCAGCCCCAATTAGGGAAACCATCGTAACAAACTTCTCAAAAGCCAATTTCACACTTCTTAAGACAGAAGTGGCAAACTTCATGACACCCATGCAGACGGACAATAGAGGTATGACTGCCGAATCCTACACAAATGCACTGTATAAGCACTTACACGAGTGCATGGATCATGCTATCCCTAACAGAATCAAGATGTTATCCTCCAGACAAAGGAAGCCAGTCTGGTGGTCCTCTGCCATAAACAAACTCTACAACAGAAGAAAGAAACTGTTGCAAAAATAAGTAAAATCCCATGACTGGAGGAACTCCCTGGTCCACCTCAGTAAGAAGCTGAGATCCCTCATAAAATCCTCCAAAGCTAGTTACGAAAACAAAATTGCCACTGACTCTAAAGACAACCACAAAGCATTCTATAGCTATGTCAAGAATCTAAATGGGAACACTCAGATCTGCTCTGAGTTACAGCATAATGGCACTAAATATACAGAACCAACTGATATTGCCAACATCCTGGCAGATAGGTTCAGTGCTAACTTTACCCCCCTCTCACCCCCTAGCGGGCCCATCTCTATACTGGAAGAATGCAAAGTTCCTATAATCACGGCTGCACAAGTAAAAAACACACTCTCCAAAGCCAAGAACACAGCATCCATGGGACCTGACAATATCCCAGGCTGCGTTCTACATGAACTACTGAATGAACTGGCACCCTACCTAAGTACCATGTTCAATCATAGCCTCACCTCAGGCTTTGTACCCACTGAATGGCACACCGTGACACTTATCCCACTCCACAAAGGGGGAGCCACGATGGACCCCAGTAACTACCACCCCATTAGCCTGACGAGCCTGGTCTGCAAGGCCATGGAACGTATCATCATGGAACTCATAAACAAAGACATTGGTAATCTCCAAACTCTGGACCCTACTCAGTTTGGATTTGTAAAAGGCAGATCATGTCTCCTAAACCTGATTGACTTCTTTGAAGCAGTCACCAAAGCCATAGATGATGGTAAAATGGTTCACACAGCTTATGTAGATCTCACCAAGGCTTTCAACACCATTCCCCCACTCTGGAATTATAGATAAGCTCACTAAACTAGGTATAAATCCTTATGTCATAAGATGGGTTGCCAACTGGCTCACGGACAGAACCCACACTGTGAAAGTAGTGTATTCCAAATCCGACATCAGACCAGTGACAAGTGGAGTACCACAGAGTTCAGTCCTGGGTCCTCTCCTGTTTGGTATCTACTTCTCTGAAGTGCAGGCCAACACAGAAGGTCTTTGGCTAACAAAGTTTGCAGATGACTGCAAACTAGGAGCCATAATCGCAACTCCTAACGATGTGGGCAAACTACAAAAGGGCCTCACTGAGACAGATACCTGGTGTCAAAGCCATGGCCTGAAGCTCAATGCCAAAAAGTGTATTGTCATCCCCTTTGGTAAAAACTATGTACCCATGAACTACCACATAGCTGGTAGTCTACTTAATGCCGAAAATGTGATAAGAGACCTTGGGACACAGGTGGACAGTAGTCTCTCTTTTGATAATCACATCGCCACAGTGGTCGGGAAATCCTTCTACGTGGCTCATCTCATCACAAAAGGATTCCCATCCAGAAAAAAGAGGTCATTGTTCCCCTCTACTCATCACTTATTAGACCCATTATAGAGTACAACGCCCCTTTTGGTATGTACCTCACAAGACAACTACAACAACTGGAAAGACCACAGAAATACCCCACAAAGAGGATTACTGGCCTCAAACAGATGCCCTATGCAGACCGTCTCAAAAAACTACAGCTTGACTCCATGGCATATCGCCTACTCAGGGGTGATCTCTGCCTAACATACAAAGCTATGTCAAACCCAGAGCTGTTGGAGATGCTCCACTTAAAGAAATCCCAATCCCTCTGAGCTACATGCTCTAGGGACCTTAACCTTGTCACCACAATAAACAGAACATGCTGGAGGGATAGAGTCCTGTCCCAGAGACTTCCCATACTCTGGAACAGACTACCTATCTATGTCAAACTGATCTCCTCATTAGCACTCTTCAAGAAAGATCTTGATGATTGGATGGGAAATGAGAAATTCACCCCAGGGATCACTTCTGTGGCTCTGCTCGACAGGGGCATAGGAAAATACTTTTCTTGGGTGGCGAAAGCCAGGGTACATTTATTGGCTAGGCTTGCATGGGCCCTAGGGCCGATAGCCTAGTACCTACCTATGAACCTATGAACATATATAGATAGATGGATAGAATATGTATATACATATATTATGTAATAGACACGTACATATATAGATATATATAGATACACACACATATACAGACAGATATGAATGTCTACAGATATGTATGTATATGAATAGCTCTCTCTCTCTCTCTCTATATATATATATAATATATATATATATATATATATATATATATATATATATATATATATATATACTGAGAGAGGCACATGTGTGCAGATGTATTGCAACAGGTGCCTGGTGACAAAGGCATGGACTGAACACCAGTGTGGATACAGGAGTACCATATCCCGTTCCAAAACACTTACACCACTAACCACCACATATGTGGTTGCCTGCCTACTACTGGATGTGTCAGGAGGGAACATGGGAAACAAGTGTACAATAGCCTCCCCTTTGATATTCACAGTGGCACACCAGTCTTGTAATACCTGTACATGGTACATGTCAGCAGAAATGGTGTGTCAGCTAGTGAAATGTAGGTCACTGTACCCCTCTACACCTCACAATGTCCTACATGGTATGTACCTCCCATGACAACTACAGAAAGGGAGAAGGACACAGTCATACCTAACAAACAGTGATAATGCCCTCAAACACATTACCTATGCAGAGTGACTGACAAAACCACAGATAGAGTGCCTCTCAAACTACCTACACAGAGGTTACCACTGCTGGATATACATAGTTAAGTCACACCCATAACAGTTGTCCACCAACCATGGTAACACCTCACAATATCCCCAGCATAAATGACCTATGTCTGTTATCCTTGGCACCGCAGTAAAGAGCACATGGTGGAGGTACAGGTTCCTACCCACAAATAAGCCATACCCTGGAGTAAACCACCCAGCATTAAGAAGCAAGGCTCCCCATTAGTAGATGTCAGACATACCCCTGTTGAATGTTATGCAGATAGGTAGTATGCCATACGAGTCACCCTGTGTAACTGTTTGACAGGAGCAAGTACAATCACATTACATGTGTCCCAAGGGGCAGGGTAGCATAACAGTATGCTGCTGTAGGCCCAGGCCCAATAGCATACTACCTGCCTATGACACAATACACACACACATGTACTCATTGCAATACCAACTATGTGAGATGGAATGAGTGTGCCACTGACTGTGTGCAAGGTCTGTAATGGTGTGATTGCTCAGCATGACTTTGTGTCTGTCATGGTAGTGTGTGTCCTTGGTGTGAGGCCAGAGAAAGATGTGTCAGGTATTGGGATACAAACATACTACATTGCCATATGTTGTGCTGTGGTTCCCTGTATGTGACTGTGGTGTAGGTATGGTTATGGCAACAAAGACTACTGTGCATTACCAGTGACATTTGTACTGTGCATTGCATGCATTGCATGGGTTGACAATGTTCCCCATACATTACCTTGATACAAACCCCCAGTGTGAGGCTGTGCATTGGACCTCAAACAGTGTGCCGACTGCTGGAGTATACTTGTTTGTTGTATGGAGTGTGCCAGGCACTGTCACAGAGTTGTCAGCTGAGCACTGATATGTGGTCATTTACATGTGTATCCCCAACAGACAGACAGATGCTATATATGGCAGTTCAGCGATATCACTACAGTAGAGTATTATGTGTGCCATATCACTTGCTCACATATTTTTCTTTTCCTTCCAGGGCAATGGTGCACCAGCGCAACCCCACATACTCTGCTGCAGAGGAAGAGGAGATACACCAGAGCCTGGTGCGGGATTTTGCCACACTCTTTTCCCGCACCGGCCAGAACCAGCGGGAGAGGGCTGCACTGTGGCAAGACCTTGTCCGTCGGGTAAATGACATAGGCATGCATAACCGGACATATGAGCAGGTACGCCATCACTGCAGTGATTTAATTAGAAATGTCCATCATCGTGCATCTGATATCCACAGGCAACAGCTTGCCACAGGTGGTGGGGCAGCTATACAACCCCCCCCCTCACCAGACTGGAGGGGCTCCTCCTAAGTGTTGTGGCTCCAGCCCAACAACAACAACATCTGCACACATGTGTAATGATGGAGGCTGGACCCACCCAGCAGGAGGACTTGGAGCGTGCAGGTAACATGCCATATCTATAGTTGACTGTTCTCTACATTGGTAGTTTATGCATGTGTGAGGTGTGTACTGTGTTTCTAGCTGTTATCCTGGTAATTATTGTGCAAGAGTGATATTCTCAATATCGGCAGTAGACCTGTGAAAGCCAACTGTTGTACTACTGAACTGTATCATACTCACAGTATCAATGGCACAGTTGTGCCCACTGACAATAAATGTCTTACTTGTGCAGGCCCCTCTGGTATAACAGCAAGGCAGCCAATCCATGCTGGTGAGTGTGTAATAACAATCCTTTAATACTAATGATAATAATAGTAATAATACCCTAAAATGGTATTGCTATGTGTGTGATTGCAGGTGTGTTTGTGTCTGTGTGTTTGTATCTCATGTACTGAGGAGTGTGCATGTGTGCATGTGTGCATGTGTGCATGTGCGCATGTGCGCATGTGTCCATGTGTGCATGTGTGCATGTGCCCATGTGTGCATGTGTGCATGTGCGCATGTGTGCATGTGCCCATGTGCATGTGTGCATGTGTGCATGTGCCCATGTGTGCATGTGTGCATGTGTGCATGTGCGCATGTGCGCATGTGTGGTAACATTGTGTACACATTGTAAACTTTGTTTCCTGTCTTCCTCTCACAGGTTCTGGTGCTGCTCTGGTGGTGTGCAGCAGGGAACCTGAATCTGCTGCTGGGGATAGTGATAATGATGATACCTGTGTAATGGCACAGGGAGGTGTGCCAGGGTCCGTTGTTGGTCAGCCAATCGACAGTACACAGCTGTCAACCCCATCAATGCGCACAGTCATCCTGCCAATACATCCATTGTCACCAATATCCCTAGGTGATGGACAGCATACAGTGGGCATTGACCAGGGTAATGTGGTATCAGTGGCACATGCATCCCTTCACAGCAGCCATGGCCAGAGTCCTGACATGGTACCACACAGGTAGATGTTCAGGGGTTCTCTTGGGAGCATCCATGGTCGTACTGCCCCTGTCAGACATGCCCACAGAGATCTTTCAACCTCAGCTATGTTCTGGGCTGTAATGCAGGCACAGTCACGTATGGAACGGTACACCAGACAGGGTCTGAGGGAAATGAAAGCACATCGCACTGCTATGAATGACACTATGCTTGACGTTGCGGCTGCCATCCGTAATTTCACCGAGGTCATTGACAGACGTTGGGGGGACACATTAGATCTGTTCCACAACTACATGTCCATGAGCCAGGGCAACGCAGGACGGTTGAAGCATCGACGTGGACGAATGTCAGCAACAGCAGCAGCTGGCAGTTGTTGCAGACGACAACAAACCCGCGGCCGCTCCCATAGTGCCAGTACCAGCCCCAGCAATGCTGGGTCTGTGCTGTCATCAGACTGCCCTAGGAGACCACGTGCACATGGCTCTGGACATTCCCAGCAGGGACATGTCTCCAGTCATCAACCACCTGCTTCTGATGACAGTACCCAGTCTGGCTTAGTACCTGATACTGTCCGTAACACCCCTGCCAGGCACAGGTACCGTGTCCGTGGCCAGAGACAGTGATCTGTATGACCTGGCAGGTACAGTCTGTGGCTGTCCACAAACACCTGTATATGGCAGCCACGAGGTGGAACTGTGTGCATGCATACACACATGCATAATGCTAACACCTAGGGCTAACACATACATGCACACACTGCATCAACATTGCCCCATCTTCTACGGTTGTCCCTCACTAACACACACACACATACATGTCGATTGGTTGTATCAGTGGCAGACTCAGGCATACCAAGTACACACCCTGTGCATATGATGAAACTGTGCCACCTCCTGCAATCTGTAACATCGATGCAGGAACCAGTTAACATGGTGCTGATGCACAGGGTGACTACATAGATGTGTAGTAATATTATCATGTTGTCAACTGTACAGTGTAATGATATCATTGTGGGTATATCCTAGCATGCCTGATGCATTAACAGTATGATTGTCATTGTATTGTTTGGTACACCCCTATTAATTACCATAGTGTAATGTCTGCACATCTTTGCATTCTGGTGGTAAGGCTGTAAACAGAAGGCCACCTACATAGGTAGCACAGGGGATAAGAAAATGGAAGTAATGATACTCAATGGTGGACATGTAAACTGCAAGATGCATGCAGTACAACCTCTACTCTGCATGGAGAATGTTGATATCTGTGCAGTAATAGACAACAGGTTCAAGACTCCCAAGAGCACCCTAGCACTACCAGGTTACACCTCATACCATGCTTGACAGCCCCAAAACACACAACTAACTATGACAGGAGGTGAGTCTCATTAAATGTCAGGGATACTGTGGTGGCAGGACAGGTAGCATACAGCCTACTAAGTTGGGAACTGCTGACTGAGGGCTCAGTGTCTGTTATTATAAATGTGTATTAGTTCTGGTTTAAGCACTTGGGCTTCAGGCCAGTTATTTGACATTACGAAGGTTCATGGTCTGCACTCTTGTGGGAGGAGAGGCTGGACTCTGCCCGTCTGAGCTGGGAATTTCTGGCTAAAGGCTTATAGTGCCTGCATATTTGAACTGTTTCTTACTGAAATTGGTACACCTTGTTGCTGTAGCATGGACTAAATCCATGCCTGCTGAATGTAGCTTTGTTTGTATGCTTGTTTGCTTGTTATTTCCCTGAAACACTAATTCCATCTGAAACGCAGCTTTACAGCGCCTCTGTGGATCCCTAGTGACATCTGCATTTCTTACTGTATGTATGTCCTTGTTTCACCTGACAGAAAGTTAGTGTTTGTCATTTATGCAATTAAGTTACCTGTAACACAATGCATTTGAGTTACCTGGCACTTGCTCACTAAAGCATTTATATATGCCAGCACTAACAAATTAAAAGCACTACACCCTCACAAACTCACCTTGAGTACCTTGTTCCCCATTGGCCCTTTTTGTTGTTAATTATAAAGAAATTCCCAATACTATTCTACCATGTGCAAAGGTCAGTTGTCAATCTCCTCTCTGGTCCAGCTGGTGAATCTGGGAATCTAGAGGCAATGTTACAACTGCCTCATGTACACAGACAACCCTCTCCTCCTCCCAACAAATTCCAACACATGTGAGAGATGCAACCATATAGCCAAACTGCAGGCTAAGCTCTCTCAACTCAGTACTGGCAAAACCTGTCAGGAGGAGAAGGAAACCACAGTCACTACAATTCCAGTCTCACATAGACCTACCACGACAACAATCCAAACAAATAAACACACGAAAACATACTCGGAGTCTCTAAATAAAAGTCTGCCTAAGCAGCAGACACCTCCAAAGCAGACACACAAGCAACCGCTACCCCAGAACAGAATGTTGCAACACATAGCTCACAAAGCCAGTGTGCCGAACAGTCACAGCACGTAAGGCTAAACAACACACCTGCTACACTTGTGATAGGTACCTCTATCGTCAGGTACACTGACGTCCCGCTCACCAGGCTGAACAAGGAGAAGGTCACGGTGAGATGCCTGTCGGGCGCTATGATCTGCCACATAACACAAGCACACAGGTCACTCCAAGGCATGTACAAATATGACTCAGTGTCCATGCCAGTGTGAATGACCTGAGACGTACCTCCCTGGACTACATGATAAGAGATATAGAGGAGCTCTCTGAGCATGTGGCCCAGACTGGTATGACCCTGACCTTGGGTAGCATCTTACCCTCACCAAGAGTGATGCCACAATATGTAGACAAGATGATCAATTTCAACAATTGACTTATGTTTCAGTGTCATTCAAAGGGGATCCAATGCCTGTCAGCCTGGGATGACATGCTCGACAAGCCACACTGCTTTGCTAGGGACGGCTTGCACCTGTCACCCATGGGCTTTCGGATATTGGCAAAGGCTCTTGATACCCCCATAGTGCCTTTTTTAGGCAAGGCTCAAAAGACAAGACCACCTCCATAGGTATCACAAGGGATAGGAATCTAATAGCAATGCTACTCAACACCAGCAGTGTAAACCTCAAGATGCATGCACTGGAAACTGTCCTTAGCATGGACAACATCAGTATCTGTGGAGTAACAGAATCCTGGTTCAAGGCCCCCAAAAGCACCCCAGCACTGGCAGGTTATACCTCATACCATGCTTGTCAGCCACAAAACTTGCACCGAAACAGAACAGGAGGGGGAGTATCAATATTCATCAAAAATACACACACACCTCCAGGTTGGTGGCACAGCACGAAGCATCAGAGACTATCCATGTGCAACTAACAGTGGGTAAGACTGCCTTCCAGTTCATAGCCTGGCACACACCACACTCCCAAACCCAGGTAACCCACTTGGCCTACTTAAGAATACATTAATATATGCAGGTGTCTCCAAACAACAATATACTGGGCAGCTTCATTTACCCACACATAGACTGGGAGCATTACTGTAGCTCCAACACCCTAGGTGTAAGGTTCCTAGAATCCTTACACTCAATTGCTATGGAACAACTTGTTACCACTCCCAGAAGAGGGGAAAACATGCTGCACCTGTTCATCACCAACATGTGGACTATATGCTCCAGACCAGAAGTGTATCCCTTGCTGTTAAGATGACACCATAGACTACTCTCACTGTATATTCACATACCAAATGCAGCCCCTGCACAGAAAACCACAGTCATAAAGTTGTGTAATGCAAATTACATATATTCACATGAGGCAGGCTTCACACATGGGAACTATTTAAGGTCACAGGTACATATGTCTATGTGGCACACACACCTCATGTGTGCATTGACATTACTGATATGATCTATGTCATACAATATTAAGAGCAACACCCCACACACATGGACAAACTGTGTGACAAAAACACACATGGCATTTGTAAGATTCAAACCCCTACCTAACTATGTTATGACACTTGAAAGAGACGCATTAACAGAGCACGCTATTTGCATTACTGGGAGGTTTTCCTTCTCCTGCTGTACTTATAGGGTGCTGACATCATCAGTGTTTAGAAAGAGGAATGTGCATCATGCAGTGTGTTCTTCTAGTTGCCAAAAGGGACATTTTTTTCACACAGAATTGTACACACACTAATCCCCCTCACACAAACTAAACATTTGCAGGATTCAAACCCCTACCTAACTATGTTATAACACTTGAGAGAGACGCATTAGCGGAGTGCACTATTCACATTACTGGGAGGTTTCTCTTCTCCTGCTGTATTTATGGGGTGCTGACATCATCAGTGTTTAGAAAGAGGAATGTGCATCATGCAGTGTGTTCTTCTAGTTGCCAAAAGGGACATTTTTTTCACACAGAATTGCACACACACTAACCCCCCTCACCCAAACACACACACTGAGCATTTGCAGGATTCAAATCCCTACCTAACTATGTTATTATACTTGAAAAAAACGCATTAGCAAAGCGCGCTATTCGCATTACGGGGAGGCTTTCTTTCTCCTGCTGTACTTATAGGGTGCTGACATCATCAGTGTTTAGAAAGAGGAATGTGCATCATGTAGTGTGTTCTTCTAGTTGCCAAAAGGGACGTTTCTTTCACACACACTAACCCCCCTCACCCAAACACACTGAGCATTTGCAGGATTCAAACCCCTATCTAACTATATTATGACACTTGAGAGAGAAACGCATTAGCGGAGCGCGCTATTCGAATTACTGGGTATCTGTATTTCTCCTGCAGTATTTATAGGGTGCTGACATCATTATTTATATAGAAGTATGTACATCTATTACTATCTGTCAGTTAGGGGGATAGCATATATTAACAGCCGCCTACTTCAGGGTCAGATATGCACATCAGCACTGCCAGGTTATGTTTTATACCATGCTTCGCGACCACAGGATCTGTAACACACAACACAACCAGTTCAGACCACCCCTCCCATATCCAGGACACACACTTTGCTTCCCTGGGAACAGTGTAGTATATGAAGGTGTTCACATACACCATTACAGTGGTTAACGTCAGGTACAGGTATATTGTGTGGGAGAACTACTCGGGCCTCAACAACATCACCCTACAGCACTACAATTTCTGAATCCATGTGCTATGGCAGGACCACTCACCACAGCCACAATGGGGAATACATATTGGACCTGACCATCTGCAACATGGGGACTGTATGTTCCACACCAGAGGTAGCCCACCATTGTTAATATTTGACCATACCCAACTTTCCCTGGGCATCGATATCCCATCCCCACCCCCAGGCAAGGAAGTCACTGCAATCAAAGTATTTATCAAAAGCAGACTTTGCACTTGTGAAGACTGGGGTGGAAGACTTCAAAGGACCCATGCTGGGGGATTATACAGGCCACTCTGCATAATCCTTGGCAATAGCATTCTATGAGCATCTGGAAGGTTTGCATTGATCATGCTATCCCAAATAAACCCATGACTCCTCCACAACAGGAGACCTGTCTGGTGTACACCAGACATATATAAGCTGTACAACAGAAGGAGGGAGCTAATACATTACAGAGCAATATCCCACAGAGGGAGGATGACTCTGAACAGTATTGGCATGACACTTCAATCCCTCAAACTCATCGCGTCAAGGTGTTGACAGTGACATTGTCCAGACACTGCAGATAAGGCTCCCCTCAGTCTGTAATTGATGCCCAATTACTGTTATAAGTCCTTGCCAACCATCTTCCAGCAAACACCAGCCACATGGATGTGACATTGCAAATTCAACCCCTGGGATCTCCACTGTGTCCCTGCTTGACGGAGGCACAGCACACTAGCCTTAAACGGTGCCTTCTGTGACCTACTTTACAGAGGCACAGTAGCCTACTGTACTGGGGAGGCAGATGCCAAGCACACTCTGGCTAAGCTTGTATTCCCTAGGGCAAACAGCCTAGTATTGACCTCTACACCCATATGTTTAATTTTCAGATGCACAATATTTGTTGCTGATAAGCTGTTTGCAGGTCTTTATTGCCATAGCTTTCCCTGTTTCTATGAACAACTTGTGTATCTGTGGAAGATGTTTGAATATGAGAGGGATCCACTATTTAACTTATGTCTCTGTAGTCATTTGTGTGCACTGGGTAGATTGCTGTATTGTGGCTGGTTCCTGGATTAACACATACAAATACCAGATATGTGTGGCCAACTGCTAAACTGAGACATGGCCTAAGTGTGTGAGCATGCCCAGTTCAGGCTTTCCATGGCTTGTTGCCTGACATATGTCTCGTTTATCAAAGTGTGCGAGCATGCCCAGTGTGTGCTTTCCATATGTTGAAATCTGCAGTCCACCACATTTGTGGTTGTGTGTGAACTTCAACAATATTTCACATTTATAGTTGTGTGTTGGGAGTCATGTTGTGTACTTACTGCCCAACTGCTTTGTGTCTGAACCCAACAGGGATTATACTGTGCCTGCAGGGTTTCCATGGGATAGTTTGCATACAGTTGTCAACATCCTTTCATACTACCCAAACACTGTAATATCGTATAGTGTACTGGTTCAGTACTTTCACTGTGGTGGACAGTATCCTGGGTTTCAGTCCTATCACTGCTTTAAATATTCATAGTGAGCACACCAGACTGGTTAAGGGCCAATTGTGCACATATGACCATGTTGCATTTTGTTCGGATATGGACTACTTAAACCAGGCTTGTCCAACATTGGTAGTGTATTCCACAACTTGGGTGGACATTGACAAACACTAGCGATGTGCCCTAGGCCATTTCTACTGCTAGTCAGAGAGTGTGTTTGTCCTTCAACACACATTGTAACTGGATTTTGACATGACATATTTCAAGGTTAGTATACTGTGCCTCTGTCTACCCGTGACATAACAGTGATACCCAGGGTAAACCTACCATCTCCTATCCACTCATCAAGATTCCTGTTGAGGAGAGTCAATGAGGGACTCTCTGGCTAACCTGTACTGGGAGTTTACTCAAGAGTGGAGGGAGCTTCTGGGTTATGGATCAATCACTACAGCATGTCCTATGTATGTCAGTGCTGGGGTTCAGGTCTCTCATGTGCATAGCTCACTGGCATTCAGATTGTACAAGGTGCAGCATGTTCATTGATTCCAGCTTGGACATGGCTTTATACATCAGGCACAGATTGCCTCTGGGCAGGCAGTATGGCACTGTGTGGAGCTGCAGTTTGTTTAATCAGGCAACACATGGCATCTGTTCGAGCTCTTTGATCCTCCTGGTGAGGTACTTTTGGGGTCTTTCCAGTTGCTGGAGGTGTCTGCTGAGGTACATCCCACAGGGGCCATTGTACTCAATTGTGAGGCTGATGAAGGATGACTGAAGAGGCACAATGACCTCCCCTGATCTAGATCTGACTACCTTCATGATTAGGTGGGTATATGGTATGTTTCTGTAACCACTACAGCCACATGGTTGTCAAATGCAAGATATCTATCAAATTGTGTCCCCAGGTCTCTTATTACTTCTAAAGTACTTAATGGGTTAACACCTATGTGGTAATTGGTGGGCACTTACTGTTTATCCACAGGGGATGACTATACACTTTTCTGCAATTAGCTTGATGACATGGCTCTGGCACCAGTTGGCTGTTTCTATGTGGCTCTTTTGTAGGATGCTTGTGTCAGCTGGAGGGTTAGATATGGTGCCCAGTTTGTAGTCCTCTGCAGACTTGTTCAGACACAGTCCTTCCATGTTGGCCTGTACCTATGGGAAATATATACCAAACAAGGGAGGTCCCAGGACTGAGCCTTGTGGGATGCCAGTTGTAGCTGGTTTGTAGTCTGACATGGCTGCATTTCTGACCATGTCAGTTCTGTCCTTGGGCTGGTTTGCAACCCATCTACTGACATGGGGGTTTATATTTAAGCTGGTGAGCTTATCTATAATGAACACGTGGGGTATTGTATGGAAGGCTTTTGCAAGGTCCAGATAGGCTGCGTGGAACACATTCCCCTCATCAATGGCCTTGATGACTGTTTCAAATGAGTCAAACATGTTTAAGGGGCAGGATCTGCCCTTAAGAAAGCCACGCTGGGTAGGGTCCAGTGTCTGTAGGTCCCCAATATCTTTATTTCTGAGGTCCATGATGATCCTTTCCATAGCTTTGCAGACCAAGCTTGTCAGAATTCTGGGGTGATAGTTTGCAGTATCCATTCAGGCACCACCTCTGTGGAGAGGGACCACTGTTGCTGTACACTGCTCTTTGGGTACATATCCTGTGGTAAGGCTGAAATTGGGCAGTAGTGTTATTTGGTGTTCCATTCTTCTTGGAGTTCATGTTGGACACAGCCCAGGACACCATCTCATACCATTGATGCTGTCTGTTTTGCTTTGAAGATGCTGGCTGTTACCTCAGCATCTGCAATGTCAGGGGGCCAGCACTCTGCTGGGATAGATATTTGGCATTTTGGGGGGTGGGGAGTTTGCACTGAACCTGTCAGGTTGGATGTTGGCAATGTGTGTGGGTTTGGTGTATTGTTTGTAATATTTGGTAATTCAGAGCATATCTGTGAATTCCCAACAAGGTTCCTACCATCAGTTAAGAAAGCCTTGTGATTATCCTTAGTGTCCTGTACAATTTGTATCTTCATAGGTTCATAGGTTCATACTAGGCTATCTGCCCTAGGGCATTTATAAGCCTAGCCAGAGTGTGTGTGGCTTTCGCCACCCCTTGCTATGTGAATATTATGCCCATTTAGGGTTTACTTTACTGTGCCTCTGTCTGGACGTGACACAGTGAAGACCCCCCATTGTAAATCTACGATCTCCCATCCACTTGGCAAGATTCCTGCTGAAGAGAGTCAGTGAGGGGCTCTGCCTAACATGGAGTGGGATTCTGTTCCAGAGTGTAGGGAGCCTCTGGGTTATGAATCTGTCCCTCCAGCACATCCTATTTATTTATGTGTTGAGGTTGACATCTGTCTTTCTCGTGGCTCTGATGGATTTGGATTTTCTGAGGTGGAGCATGTCCATCAATTCTGTATTGGACATGACCTTGTACATCGGGCATACATCGCCTCTGAGTATGCAGTATGTGACTGCATACAGCTGGGATGTTGTCAGCCAGGCAGCATATGACAAATGTTTGAGACCCTTTATCCTCTTGGTGAGGTACTTTTGAGGTCTTTCTAACTGCTGCAGGTGTCGGGTATGGTACATCCCAAATGGGGCATTGTACTCAATTATGGGCCTGATAAGAGAAGAGTATAGGGGCACAATGACCTCTCTTGATGTAGATGTGAATCCTTTCATGATAAGGTGGCCAATATAGGTGGTCTTCCTAGCCATGTTGGCAATGAGAGTGTCACATGTGGGGTTACTGTCCACTTGTGTCCCTAGGTCCCTGATTACTTCTTCCATACGTAATGGATTACCACCTATGTGGTGATTTGTGAGTACCTTGTTTGGTATTTGGGGAGACATTCATACTCTCCAGTGTCTTCAGGAAGGCTGAGTGGTGTTCCTGGGTCTGAGAGGGTGGTCTGTAGCATGCTACAAACTGTACAGCAGTTTTGCCTACAGTTAGTTGCACATGGATGGTCTCTGATGCTTCATGCATTGTCAGTAACCTGGACGTGTGGGTATCTTTGCTGAATATGGATACTCCCCCTCCTTTTGTGGTTTGGTCCAGGTTTTGGGGCCAAAAAGCATGATATGAGGTATAACCTGGTAGTGATGGGGTGCTCTCAGGAGCCTTGATGCAGGTTTCCATCACTGCACAGACATCGGTGTTCTCCATACTGGGGAGGGCCTCGAGAGCGTGCATCTTGAGGTTTAGACTTCTGGCATTGAGCAGCATTACCCTTATGTTTTTTCCACTTATGTTTTCTAGGGAGGTTGGTTTGTCTTTTCAGCCTTGCCTACAAAAGGCACTATGGAGGTGGCAAGAGCCTTAGCCAATATCCAGATGCCCAGGGGTGACAGGTGCAAGCCATCCCTGGCAAAGCAGCGTGGCTTGTCAAGCATGACATCCCAATCAGACACACATTGGATCCCCTTGGAATGACACCAGTAATTGAGCCAATTGTTAAAGCTGATCATTCTGTGTTTGTACTGTGGCATCATTCTTGGTGGGGGTAGGATGCTGCTCAGGTTCAGAGTCATACTGGCCTGGCCTACATAATCGGAGAGCTCCTCTATGTCTCTTTACATGTAGTCCAGGGAGGTACGTCTCAGGTCATTCACACCAGCATGGACAATGACTGAGTCATATTTGTCCTTGCTTTGGAGTGACCTGCGCACTTGTGTTATGTGGCGGATTGTAACAGCCTACAGGCAGCTTACTGTACCCTTTTCCTTGTTCAGTCTGGTGAGTGAGACATCAGTGTGTCTGACTATGGAGTCACCTATTACAAGTGTATCAGGCATGTTGTTTGTCCTTACGGGCTGTGACTGTTTGGCACACCGACTTTGTGTACTATGTGTTGCATGTGCTATGTTTGGGGGTAGTGATTGCTTGGGTGTCTGCTTTGGAGGCCTCTGTTGATTTGGTGTTTTTTAATTAGAGCCTCCGGGAATGTTTTTGTGTGTTTATGTCTTTGGTTTGCAGTTGTGATAGGTCTATGTGACACTGGGTTTGTGGTGTGTGTGGTTACCTTCTCCTCCTGACTAGTTTAGACAGTACTGAGTTGAGAGAGCTCAGCCTCCAGTTTGGAGACGTGGTTGCATCTCTCACATTTATTTGTATTTCTTGGGGGGAGGAGGGGGTTGTCTGTGTACATGGAGCAGGTGTAACATTGCCCAAGATTCACAGATTCAACGTGTTGTAGTGGATTTTATGAGTGGCCATATTTTATTGCTATAATACTGATCAGAGATTACTTCCCTTTTTGGGTTTGCTCTATCATGTAGTGGCTTCCTCATTCTCTTGCATGGTTTAGTAATGGCTGGGGTCCACCATGCCAGATGCCTGCGTGTATGGTATTGGGCCTTGGTTTTATTTGGGATTGCATAATCCATGCATTCCTGACTGTGTTCATAGAATGCATTTATAAAGGGTTCTGAGGTGTGGCCCATATTTTCCACAGGCACAGGGCCTTTAATGGATTCCACATCAGTTTGGAGGAGTGCAACATTTCCTTTACACATGTTTTTCACTGTGGTTTTCTTGCCAGGGACTGTGGTCAGGATGTGAATATCCAGTGTGATTACTCTATGGTCTGATCTTACCAGTGAGGGATACACTTCTCATCTGGCCATAGAGTACCCATGTTGCTGATTATCACATCCAGTATGCTTACCCCTCTTGTGGGAGTGGTATGTTGTTCCTGAGCATTTTGGTTTATGGATTCTAGGAACCTTTGGCCTAGGGTGTTGGAGCTGGAATAATGCTCCCAGTCTATGTTTCAGTATTTTCAGTCACCCAATATAATGTTGTTTGGAGAGCTTGATATTTCCATGTGTTCCAACGTAGGCCAAGTGCAGTTCCTGGCATTAGGAGGGTAGTCTGTAGCAGGCTACAAACTGGCAGGCAGTCTTAGCCACTGTTACTTGACCATGGATAGTCCATGCTGCTTCTTGTTGTGGTACCAACATGGGCGTGTGGTTATCCTTGACAATTATTGCTACTCACCCTCCTTTTGTAGTTTGCTCCATGTTTTGGGGCTGTAAATCATGGTATGAGGTATAACCTGGTAGTGTTAGGGTGCTCTTGTGAGCCTTAACCCAATTTTTTGTTAAAGGACAGATATCAACATTCTCCATGCTGAGGGGAGTTTAGACTGCATGCATCTTGCAGTTTAGACATCTGGCATTGGGTAGCATTACATCTAGGTTCTTATCCCTTGTGGTACCTATGGAGGTGGGTTTGTGTTTTGAGCCTTACCTATTCAAGGCACAGTGGGGGTGACAACAGCCTTTGCCAGTATCCTAAAGGCCAGGACTTATAGGTGTACACCATCCCTAGCAGGTGGAGCATCGTGTCTTGCTCAGCATGTCATCCCAGGCATTGGATCCCCTTTGACTAACAGCAATATTTAAGCCAATTATTGTAATTGATCATCTCGTCTTCATATTGTGGCATCATGCTTGGTGAGGGTAGGATGTTAGTCAGGGTCATCAAGTTTGCATATACTACATGGTGTTACATTGCTTTGCTTAACACATGGCAATCATGCCTCAGGTGGTGCTGCAGGGCTGTCTATGTTGGATGCACATACTACACTCCCTGTATATGTTTGATAGCAGGTTGTGTCAACTTAGGCATCCCTTTTACAATATGTGTGAGTCAGAGAGAGGTATCATTTCCTGGGTTCCTACTGAGCCAGTGTATGTGCTATATGTTGCCGCTTTGCCAAGGCCAATGCATACTGGGCATGCCTCCTTCTGCCTACTGGGGCAGGCTCAGGTTGTTCCTCCTCCGAGTCACGCTCTGCCTGTGATTGGCTTGGCAATGGTGAGGGGCTGTTTGGCCCAGCCCTATGCTGGTCCTGCTGCAGCTGTTTTCGCAGAATCATATTATGTAGCATAGCACATACCATGACAATATGGGTACATGTAGTTGGTGAGTACTGCAAGGCTCCACCAGATGTGTCCAGGCACCGAAACCGTGACTTGAGCAGCCCAAACACACGCTCGATTACATTTCGTGTTTGTGCGTGTGCCTCATTATGGCGTTTTTGTTCAGGTGTGTGTGCATTTCTGATGGATGTCATCAGCCACGGCTCCAGTGCATAGCCAGCATCCCCACTAAGTGACCATGTGGGATGTCCCCACTGGCAAATGTCTGGTACAGCTGCGTCAAATGCCAGATATGGGAATCATGGTAGCTTCCAGGGCAGCCAGCACACACATTCATTATTATGCCCTGGGCATCACACACAACCTGGCAGTTGATGGAGGGGAAGCCCTTGCGGTTAATGTAGGCCCTAGTCTGCTCACCGGCTGGTGCTTTGATGCATATATGCGTGCAGTCTATTGCACCCACTACCTCATGGTATTCCACTATTTGCTGGAAGAGACGCATATTGCTGGCCAATACCTCACGGGAATTGGGGAAATATACATGCTCACCGATATGTGCTGACATGGCATCCAGGAACTGGTGCAGTACCCTGGATGCTGATGCCTGTGATATCCCCATCATATCACCAGTTGGTCTCTGGAAGGTACCTGTTGCTAGTATTCTTAGGCCAACACATACCTTGGTTTCCACTGGGATAGGTTCCCCTCTGTTGGTTCTGTGTGTGAGGAGTGGCCTGCACAGCTCGACAATTTGCTGCAGGAGGTCTCTGTCCACTCTATAGCGCTCCACTATCTCCAGCTCATGTAACCCCTGGTAGGTGACCCTGGGCCTGTACACTCTTCTCCGTCTCCTCACTGTGGGTTGTCTGGCAGCATTTGCATAGTCACCACCCTCAGCAAGTTGCATATGTCTCCTTATAACAGCTATGGCAGCCCCTAGCATTTTTGGTCTGAGTGAAGCTTTTTCAGTTTTCACTTCTAATAGCTTACTCCTCTGTTGCAGTGTCTCTTGAGAGAAACATTCTGCACTGTTGTTTGCAGAGTTTTAAGTGCTGGGCTGGGCTACTGTTCTGCCTGTGTAATTGCCTGCTTCTGATTGTTTTCACCTGCTAACTCTTCCAGTAATCCCTGCTAGCTTCCTACTATTTCCCATGCTTCCCTTTTCCCTTCTGTTTCCTCAGGGGGGAGCAACGCGCATACCAGCAAAATCACGTTCACAGTGGCTAACATGCACGCACACATGCTTAGACAGACTAGAATCTGCTTATTTGGGTTAAAACGTGCGCACACCAGCGCAAACAAGCTTACAGGTGTTTAAACAGGCTCCTACATGCTTATTCTGCCTTAAACGTGCACACTCACGCTTACACGCGCGCACCCTAGCTTACTTGTACCTACCAGCGTGCACACGCGCGCATGCATGCCCAGCAAGAAACTTTGGTGTTATCCATAGTGTACACCTTCCATTTCTTGGCTTTCCCATGCCTACTTGTTGACATTCCTCTTTCCATGATGTGTGACTGACAGCTTTCTCATGCCACTGTGCTCCAATGAGCTGCATTCCTTTCATACATTCCCCCCTGTGATGTCACCTATCTCCTACTCTGTTACTACCCCTTATCCTACTCCTACACTGCACGGAATGTGCTCATTTTCTATGTAACAATGCGATTTACTAATCCTACCACTCATTTACATAGGATTGCCTACTAATGCTTAGTTACATGTCTTACACTCCGCTTCCCCCCTTAGCAACCCCTACTCGGTGGCCATGTTGTTTTAGCCTGCTATTCCCTTCCATTGTAAACTCATGCTTTGCATAAACCCACATTTGTGGGTTTAATATTTTTATTTTTCTGTTTTTTTATGGCGCAGCCCATTTGCGCGACGCTGCGCTACGTTTTATTTCATGTTTGCATCAGGGTACGTTGCCAGTAGCCACATATTTGGCCATTGGCATGCTGCCTGGGACATTTGCAACCTTTATTTGGAGCTGACAAGGCTCCATTGTGTTATTTGCAGAATGGTACTCAGTTATCAACTGAGTACATTTCTGCAGATAACACGGCTCTTACACGGGCAGGTTTCTGCTTCCTGGATCACAAAATTACCTCATTTGCATGCCTTTCGGCTGCAAGTGAGGTAGTTAGCATATCCACGCCCTGCCCGTGTAAGAGCCGTTTTAGGTGCTCTCTTACACGCACATTCAGGCTGTTCCTGGATCGCGATGGCTGCATGGAGTCTTACACTACTCTTAGACTCCACGCAAGTCATCGTGAATCCTGCCGGTGGTCTTTTAAACCAGAAAGTTGAAAGAGATGGACAAACTGTCCAAATGGTCAATAAACTACAATTTCTGGGCCAAGAACCTCTCCTCTCGTGGTAGGCAGGCTACCTAGTGCTTACCACTCCCACTGATAAGTTAGAAGGCTTTCCTCCAACACAAAAAGGCTTACGGGGCTCAGAAGCTTACCAACAGTCCTGGATACAGTAACTAGGATAGTTATAGGAAAGGTGGGAAACAAGCGCAAGTGCGGCTTTTAAACCAGAACATTGAAAGAGATGGAAAATAACTGCTCAAATGGCCAATAGCTACAATTTCTGGGCCAGGAACCACTCCTCTTGTGGTAGATAGGCTACCTAATGCTTACCACTCCCACTGATAAGCTAAAAGGCTTCCCTCCAACACAGAAAGGCTTGGGGGGCTCAGAAGCTTACAAAGAGTCCTGTAATACAGCAAATCTGTACCTGGACTAGACTAGTTACAGGAAAGGCAGGGAACAAGTACAAATGTAGGCTTTTAAGCCAGCAAGTTGAAAGAGATGGAAAACTTCCCAAACGGCCAAATAAACTACAATTTCTGGACCAAAACTCAGTCTTCCCATGGAGGATAGGCTACCTAGTGCTTACCACTCCCACTGATAAGCTAGAAGGCTTTCCTCCAACACAGAGAGGCTTGGGGGGTCAGAAGCTTACTAACAATCCTGGATACAGCAACTCTGTAAATGGACTAGGCCAGTTATAGTAAATGTGGGAAACAGGCACAAGTGCAGCTTTCAAACCAGAAAGTTGAAAGAGATGGAAAAAAACTGCTCAAACAGCCAATAGCTACAATTTCTGGGCCAGGGACCACTCCTCTTGTGGTAGATAGGCTACCTGATGCTTACCACTCCCACTGATAAGCTAGAAGGCTTTCGTCCAACATGGAAAGGTTTGGGGGGGCTCAGAAGCTTACAAAGCGTCCTGGATACAGCAAATCTGTACCTGGACCAGACTAGTAAGAGGAAAGGCAGGAAACAAGCGCAAACACAGGCTTTTAAATCAGAAGGTTAAAAGAGATGGAAAAGCTTCCCAAATGGCCAATAAACTATAATTTCTGGTCCAGAAACCACTCCTCCTGTGGTAGATAGGTTACCTGGTGCTTACCACTCCCGCTGATAAACTAGAAGACTTCTCTCCAACACAGAAGGGCTTGGGGGGGGGGGCTCAGAAGCTTACCAACAGTCCTGGATACAGCAAATCTGTACCTAGATTACACTAGTTATAGGAAAGGCGGACACTAGTTATAGGAAAGGTGGGGTTAACCTCTGTTCCCCTGTCGAGCTGTTACAATTTCTCTCTGTGTAAATGTATACATAATTTTATTAAATGTATGCATGTTTCACTTACATTGATGAACAATGTTTTCTCCTAGCATGAAAACTGCAATTGTGAAACAAACACACACACAGCATTCCTGAAGAACTCTGGAAGCTGGGAGGGAAGAAAGCAATTTAGTTCTGCAAGGTTTTATTTAACAATATTTTTAAAAGGGGGGAGTACCAACATCTTAGAAGAAAGCTTGGGCAGCTGTATTAACAAAAGAGGGTAAATACCCTTTAGACTCAGCTTCGTATAGATACACTTCATTTTTAAACCGTGATTAGAAAGTGCTTATGTCTATACTAGCTAAGAGAATGGCAAATGTGCTGCCAAAATTGATAGATATTTATCAGTGTGGTTTTGTGGAGGAGAGGCAAACATTTGACAACATTAACAGAACAATGAAGATCCAGAGGGAAGTAAAGTGTATGAAAATGCTGCTATTGTTGGTGAGGTGTGACACTGAGAAGGTTTCTGATAGAGTCAGCTGTGAATTTATGAGTAGGACAGTGGTAGCATTTGCTTTCCCCGACAGAATGGTATGGTTAATTAGAGGGTAATATGAAAGGTCATAGGCAAGAATTAAGATGGAACATTTCTTCTCCAGCAAGATATGTTTGAACAGAGGAACTAGACAGGAGTGTCCTCTTTCCCTTTGTTATTTGCTTCATTTTTAGAGCCATTGGAAAATAAAATAAGGGGGTCGCATATTCAAGGATACAACTGGCATACTACTCATCAAAAGATAGTTTTGTAGCAGATTATATTATTTGTACTGAATAAATCCAGAAAAAGGACATTTCAGTGTTGTCAAACATTATGAGATGGTTTCAGTTTTTTTCAGGTCATATAATAAATAAAGATAAAACAAATGCTATGGTAATAAATTATATACCTATACATCAGTTGGTTCATCTATACCCATATTTAAGGGGATATGATAAGATGAAGCATTTAGGTGTATGGATTAATTATACTATTATTACAGTGAGAGATACGTGGGGAGAGACTAAAATGATAATACAAAGACTGAGAAGGTAGAAGCTCTTGATTATAGATATGGATAGAAAGACAGAAACAGTGAAAATGTTTCTAGTCCCATTATATTGATATTCAGGCCAGGCATATTTTTTTACCAATCAGAGGAGAGGTTGTGAACCATAATTATTAAAGAGGTGAAATAATTTATATGGAAAGGGAAGAGGGCAAAACATAAGTGGACTAAGTTGATTATCCCCATAAAACAAGATTACCTGATTTGAAGAGATATATTAGAGCTACGTAGTTAAGGCTCATATACATAACACATGCAAAAGGTTAAAAGTGGAAAGGGATGATGATGATGAAATAGGGAAAGCTGAGAAGTAAGGAGAGAGATCAAGATTTCTGAATGCAGGTCTTTAAGGAGAATTACAACAACAATGCAGAATATTATATTTATAAACTAGCAGAAAGTACTCTAAGAGCTAAGCCAACACAGGAATAGAAAATAATATATCACCAATAGGAATACCTGCAGGTAGGGGTATACAAAGTACGCAAGAGGTGGCTGGAATTTTCTGGAGAAAATTAGCAGAGGAACCAAGGTATTGGGACCAAATATCTACACAGGGAAAGGAAACAGAGTGGAATGAGACCAAGCAGATGACTGGAGTGCAGGTCAGAGACCACCTTCCCTACCAAGGACTTATAACAAAGTATAGGCAAACTGAAAGGGATAGGGAACTGCTAAATCAAAGATCAGCTCTGGTAGAGTTTTTAACTGAGTCTAGAACAGACATTGCTGTTTAAAAGGGGATAACTGGAACAGCATATAAAATATTGCACAATTGTACAAATCAATCAGATGATGTTAGAAAAAAACTAGGCAGAGAGGATGGAAAGCCAATTTACAAAGGGACAATTTGAGGATTGTTGTAGGGTCCCAAATATGCAATATTGTCCAGAACATTTAGGATTTTTGCTTGGAAGTGACTGATGACTTCAGAGAATTTTTCCTCAGGTAGATAGCAAATAGTGGAGGTGTGATGGGATAAACAGAGGTACACATGTTTTCTGGGAATGTAAAGAGTTAGCAGATTTTAACAATCACTGCCAGAGTACTTTGTCAGAAATGTTGGAAGAGCAAACGGTTACAACTAAGGAAATGAGTCTTTTGAGCTGAGATATAGGAACTGAATTGCCCATGCATTGTAAGGCCTTACTAATTTTAATGTTACTGGTGCAAATCAAAATCAGAATCATCTTTAACTGAAGTACTGAATATTGTAAGGGAGATAAAAAGAATTGGAAATGACCTCTTAGATAAGTGAAGGGGCAAACTTCATATCAATCAATGGAATTTGTAGGAATAATATGTGCAGAATAACATATATACGGAGGACTGGGGTTTAATTGAAGGCATGAATTGACTGAATACAAATTGTTAAAATAAAACCTATATGGATACCGCATGAAATAAATTACATTTTATTATGATTTATTTTCCTTTCTATTATTATATGTTTACCTGCCACTTTTTAAAAATGTATTTAATAAAGTTGCTTGAACAATAATAGAAAAACAGGTGTTCTATCAACATGCATTTTGTAACAATAAGAGTTATGAAACTCTAATCACTGTCAGTGACTGACTGTAATCCTCAGTGATTTACCAGAAAAGGAAATATTTAATAAGGAACAGGGCAGTAATATGAGATAAATTCAGTGACATTTTTCAAAAGTAGGGACAACTGAGAGAAGTGCAGCCACATGTTATGGGGAAAACACAGGCTGCCCCTGTAGTGACATGGGTGCCCACATCAGCCACCAGAAGTAGATTTAGGGCCCACCAAGGAAAAAATGTCAATGGCTTTGTGTATGATGGCTTATGATCATCTCTCACCAATGGGATGAAGGAGGATTGCTTGATAAAGAAGCTTGATGATGAGCAGACAGATGTGAAAAAGAAGGTCCTGTATTCAAGCCACACCTTTAAAAAGCAATTCCTCTATAACAGATACAGATCCTAACTGGTTATTTAGTGCAACTCACATTTAGTAATGTATTAATGCTTCATGTACTATACATCATCCCCGCCTCCACAGCAACCCCAGACTTAGGTCTGATTAACAACGCAAGCCACTATATGAACTTTATCCAGCAACACTAAGCTCATTATGCTAAGAGACTTGAACCTTAATTGGCTAGTTACCCCCCCCCCACCCCACCCCCCCCACACACACACAGAAAAAATCATGCAAACAGTAACATCCTTGCTGGTAGATGTGGTCATAGCAAATATTCAAGAAAAGTGTAAGAGTTAATAAAATTGCCAAAATCTAAGTGATCCCCATCAAATTCCAACAATATAGTCATTCAAGACACCTAAAGTAGAGCTGACAACATCATTCCAACCTAGCTCATCCCTCCTTTCAATTCCTTCTATTCTCTAAGCTTAATTTCCATCTTCTTATAATAACTTCCTTTTAAAATCATTAACTACTACCTTGGATTGTTAATTTTAGTTATTATAAGATGGCCTCAGACAAACTATTGTCTACAATCTGATAACTACAACTGCCTTTCTCAGAACAATTTTGTAAATACTATTCTTTGACATATAAATATTTGTAACTGTATTTCACATCTACTGAACATTTCTCTCCATATTTTACTGTATTTTTCTGTATTTTACTGTATATTGTATTGTATGTTATTGTTGGAGCTTTTCTCCCCAGGCCTCCACTGAAAATGGGCTCCCTGGGCCCAGTGGACTTGCCCAATGATCAGACTGGAAATAAATAAATAAAAGCTCAATCTAACACTCAGCACAACTTCTCAAAGCTGAACTAAGCTGCATCAGCTGCAATACAACATTCAGTTACACAAATTCCACAACTGTTCTAACTGAATTTTGTAATCTCATCCTTATAAGATTGTTGTTGTTTGTCTTTCGGCTTTTCCCGGTAAGGGGTCGCCACAGCGGAACTCCAGTCCGCTAATGATTGGCAGTAGATTTTTACGAAACGCCAAGGTGCCAGCTCGACGCCCAACCTTCAACGAAGGCACGCCCATTTACGCACGCATGTCTTTCGAACACTACCCAACCAAGGGGAGGACATGCAGACTCTACACAGAAGGCACTCCCAAGCCCAGGCGAGAATTGAATGGGAGAACCTCTTGCTGTGAGGTAACGCCCATAGTTAACTCAGCTAAGTGTATATATTAATATATATATATATATATATAGAGAGAGAGAGTGTGTATGCGTCTCATCAAACAATGAATGCTCATAAGTACAAAGAAAGAAAGAATGATCATTTTAGATCGACTCAAATGATCAAAAACAACAAAAAAAAAATAAAAATAATTTTTTTGGCATATTATTTCTACTGGCTGGTAAAAATATATTTGCCTCAGTTACAAGATCAGCAGACTCTGGTACATTTTTATTGCCCGTACTTTACTTTCTTCATCCATAAATAAGGTCTATATTATTTAGTTGAATGGCTATTCAGCGAAGCCACTTTTCATCAAATGGTGAATTTTAACTAGGGCAAACCAGCAGTTGGCCACCATCTGTAATTTGCCATTTTCCCCACTGTAGTGTGATCTCAGAATTGGTATATTTAGTTAGGAGGTGTGGAGGGCACAGCCCCCCATCTTGGCAGGTTTAAAATTGTATTTATTTATTTTTGGGGGGGGATCGCTCGGTTGGCCAACCGCTTGCTTGCCCTACTTAAAATTTGACGTTCATTGAAGAACAGCTTAACTAAATAGGTGTTTGACAAATGGCTATTTGCTGAAGAGCCATTCAATGAAATAACATAGACCCCCATAAATAATATCTTCCATATTCCTATATTTCTAACTATTTTAGTGTTGTATCTTCAAACACTTAATTGGCACCTTGATGCATAGTCTATTTTAGCCATCTCCCTAGTACTTCATTTTATTATGACCTCCCAAAAAAAGAGTACTTTTGCACCAAGTCATATCTTGCATTAGGTTCTTCATTATTCCCTTTTGGATTCATTCACTTTACATCCTGCAACGTTATTGAAGACTTGCAACTTTCCAGATAGCTTCCATGGGTGGTTCTGGATTTATAGATGTAGCATGTAGTATTATGCAAACAATGTAATCTTTTCTTCTACATTTCCCCAATAATAACCTGCTATTTCTGAGAGTCTAATATCCCTTGCTAGTGGTTCTAAACATAGGGCTACTAACAGTGGCAAGAGCGGACAACCTTGTGTAGTCCCTCCTGAAAACTTTAGAGACTCAGACACCTCCCTTCCACATTTCATCTTTGCTTGGGATTCCCTATAAATCTCAAATGCAAATGTTATCTACTCACATGGTAAGTCAGATGCTTCCAAGCTCTTCCTTATAGATCCCCAGTTGGCCACATCAAATGATTTTTCCTCATTCAAAACTATTAACATCAAGTGCGTTTTTTTCTGTAGCATCTGTTTGAATTCTTAGAGTCTTGTTAATATTGCCAAAAGTCTGCCTTCCTTCTATGAAACCTTGTTGATCCAACTATATTACTCTCGTTAGGATTCTTGCTATTCCTTTTACTAATACTGTCAGGAAAATCTTGTAATGATTTAACATTTAGATAAGACTATATGACTCTGGTGTATTCAGATCCTTCCCCTTCATAGGTATGATCACCAGTACTGCCTTAAGCCAATAGGAAGATACTTTACTCTGTAAGAATATTATTAAATAACTCTTTACAAATCTTGGCAACTGTATCTCCTTTCCCTTTCCAGATTTCTATTGCAATTCCATCCATTCCTGGTGTTTTCCCTGTCTTTTGATTTGCTTTTGTTGCATCTCTTATTGCATCTTCATGTATCTTCACAATCAAGATACTTTTGTCCTTGTGCTCTTGTTTAGGTAGATTTAACTTTTCAAAGTACCTTAACATGTAGTGTGCTTTTGCTTCCACTTCTATAGCGTAGTTATTTATGTTACAATAGTAACTGACCAGTATGCTCATTATTTCCCCTGGAGCTGTTTCACGCTTCCCATTGTCCATCTTAGTAATCATTTTTCCATATTTTCCTGCCTTAGTCTTTATGGTAACAATTTTGTTATTATTTTGCAATGATCTCAACAAACAACTGTCTCACAGTCTTAGGCCTCTGTTTATTTAAGTTCACTTAGTGGTCTAGCATTGATTTTCTTGTTGTTTTAAGCTTCTTATCCCATTTCCAGATCTATAGGTTTTGTTCTTTTTCTGTAATTCCTTCATTTTTTTATAGCTTGCAGGTATTTCCTCTGACTACCTGTCCAGATTTCCCTTACCGTTCTTTGTAATCAAATTTCTAATCTTTATTTTACAGTTGTCCCAGTCTGGGAAAAGTCTCTTATTACTAAGAACTATTTCCTGCAGCAGTTATTTTAACATTTGATACAACTTCATAAACAAATAAAAGTCCAAATCCATGTAAATGGGCTCCAGGAACAAAGACCAGGTCCACATACAATTTCGTGTCACAACTGTAGTTGTTGTAAATACATCATAATGGACATGGAATTTTTACAGCCAAATACTGGTAAAAAATATAGGTTCCTATGCTATGCAAACTGCATCTCTGAAAACATTATATACTTAGCTACATGCATGAAATGTAAAAGTTTTTATGTAGGAAAATGTAATCGCAGGTTGAAGGACTGAATAATTCAACACCTCTTAGATATTAGGAGAGGTAGAGATAGTAACTCGCTTGCGAAGCATGTTAAAGAGAATGAACATAGTTTTAAGTTTCTTGTTATACAGATTCTATTTAGAAATAAAAAGGGGTGGTGATAAAATTACACCAAAGTATGTGAACAGAATTAGATAGTTAGATTAAGCGCAGATGTTCTTCCTGAGCTGAATTCTGCAGTTAATACTAAGCCTTTATTGAAAATTAAGCAAAATAAACTATGACTTAAATGTTATGATATATTATGTATGCTGCATTTTAGGTATTTTTATGTATACTTGACTTTTTAGTGAGTTCTTATGAATATTTAATTGATTAATTAATGCTGACGTGATTGGTTGCTGATACAACATAGTCCGTCATAGGTGATTCCATCATGAGACACACAGATGTCCCTCTCACCAGGCTGGCTAAGGAGAAGGTCACAGTCAGCTGTCTGTCAGGTGCCAGGATCTGCCATATCACACATGCAGTCAAGTCTGTCAAAACAGGTACTGTTATGACTGTCATAGTCCATGTTGGTGTGAACGACTTGAGATGTTCCTCTCTGGACAATATGAAGAGAGACATGACTGAGCTCTTGGACTATATGTCTCAGGCTGGTATGTCCTTAGCCTTAAGCAGCATTTTGCTTTCACCTAGGATGATGTCTCAATACAAACAGAAAATTATTGACTTCAGTAATTGGCTTAGTTTCTGGTGTCACTCTAAGGGGCTACAGTATCTGTCAGCCTAGAATGACATGATTGACAGACCTCGATGCTTTGTCAGAGATGGTCTTTATATGTCACCCCTGGGATTTTGGCTACTGACCAAGACTCTTGCCAACCCCATAGTGCCTTTTTTAGGTAGTGTCTCAAGGACAAAACTCCCAGTATAATAACTCCATCTAAAAACAACCTCAAGGTTATGCTGCTAAATGCTAGGCATCTTAACATGAAACTGCACTCACTGGAAGCAGCCTCACCTTGGAAGACACAGTCATTTACGCAGTCATCGAGACCTGGTTCAAGGTTGTGGAGAGTACTCCAGCCATATTGGGCTGCACCTCCTTCCACATGTTCAGACCACAAACTGAAGGTGTGAAAACTAAAGGAGGTGGTGTATCAATATTCATAAAAGATAAATACATCTCTAGATTGATTAGACAGCATGATTCCCTGGAAATACTTCAGGTGAAATTAACTGTTAGTAGGACACCTATTCAAGCCATTGCCAGCTACAGGACCCCCCCCCCCCATGAATCAGGGCTCCCACTCTGCCTATTTGGATCTACTTGAGTCTATTGAGATACATCTGAACACCATGGTTTTTGTGCAACTTTAATTACCCATACATTGACTGGGTAAATTACTTATGGACAAACTCACTTGCCCAAAGGTTTCTCAACTTTATTAACTCCAATGCTCTTGATCAGTTGGTTGACACCCCCACAAGGGGTGCCAACATCCTGGATCTGGTGCTTCCCAGAACAGCCAGATTGTTATATATAATATAATACAGGGAGATAATACTCCCTGTCTCTAGCTGCAGTTAGTTGCCTGAAGTGTGAAAACGTGTAGCCATCTGGATACATTGAAAGTTGTTAGACTGCTTTTGAAATCCCGTGTTAACTTAGCCTGGGGGGTTTATGTTTGCATTATAATCTGTGATGGTCACATTTTCTTAATCATTTTGCTCATCTTCCAAGTGGTTGCCTGCTGAGATTCATCTGCATAAATCAACTGACAACAATTGATTTAAATATACTTTTCTCTGCACTTATTTAATTAAGATTAGAAATTTGTAGATAATTATTATATATAATATAATACTGGGAGATAATACTCCCTGTCTCTAGCTGCAGTTAGTCTCCCAACTCCCCCTCCCTGTTCTTGTTGTGGTGTTAATCTTGAGGGCTTTGGAATTGCCCGCCCCTGCTGTAAATCTGTTTTTGGACACTCCTACTGGGCCCATCTCATTTGTTCACTCAACTGAGTACAGTGAGATCATATTATGATTTCAAACACTCCTACCAGTCCCATCTCCTCTGCTTAGGGTTGCCACCTTTCTACTGTGCCATTTCCTGACAAACAAGCCCCGCCCCATGCACAATCAAGCCACACCCATTCCTTTTAATAGCCACACCCCTTTACTCCACCCTTCAGCATAAGTCTTTAATATCACATACAGTTACCAATAAGTAGAAAAATGTGCGATGAGTCAAAAAGTAAATAAAAAAACTTTATTTAGCAATACTTCAAAAGGTTCACTACATACAACAGTACATCACACACAAGCATGGGAAAACTAAGCCCAAGTCTCATATCACAGGTAGTACTAAAATGGAAATACAATTAGATATTAAAAACACCAGTTCATTCAAAGCAGTACATTAAGGGTTCACCACACACAATAGTAAAAGAAAAGCAACTGTTTAAAGTATCTTCAGTTTTGCTAGAAATCATTGCTTATACTTGAAGCTGTATTTTGCATTTGATCTAGCAGCCTCAAGTAATGGCTGGTTATTTCTCACAAATGAATAAAATTGCGAACAACTCATGTTAAAGTTTAGCTTGACCTGCAACTCGGCCTTCACAAGTGACACAAGCATTCTATTTCTTACATCAGTCCACGATTCCCCATAAGTGAAAAACCCTTTCCACAAAGCTATTGCTGGGGGGGATTGAAAGAGCAAACTGCACCAGTCTGTAAAGTGGCTTGCAGTCTGGAGCTTTACTAAAAAAAGTCACCAGCGATCACTTACAGATGCCTCTGTCATCTGTAACAGGGCTGGCAATGCAGCAGTTAAAGTACAGTAGTCTGAGTAAAGTGCTTCAATGTCCACATCCAATTTGAAGAGGTCTGCAACTGTACGCAGTTCTGGCCAAGTTACAGGATGTTGGAGACTGAGGACCTGCATAGCTTTAAAGGGACTATTATCATAGTCAAACCACTTCTGTAGGTAACAAAGTGCTTTACTGTAAAAATCACAGAAGGTCCTACAGACCTGCTGTGCGACAGCTGGAGTAAAGTGCTGTAAGGCAGATGAAACTTTAGTACCAAAGAACTGGTCATCTAGCCTTCTCTGCAACTCATCTTTTAGACTTTTCATCACGGTGTACAACTCTGGAGCAGAGAGAGTGTTACTTTCAAGTTTTGCTATAGTCTTGTGGAATACCTGCAGGATGTAGTGCATGAAATGTATGTAGCACTCTGCCTCAGACACATCCCCACTGATGCCATCCTCATCGGCCTCCACAAATTTCCAGATGGGGGGTGACAGTCCTCAGGCCCTTGACTAATAAAATAACTTTTAATAGCAGGCCAACATTCTACCAGCCTTGCCACAGCTGGGAACAAAGACAGCCACCTTGTTACAACATGTTGCATTATTTCCTTAAAGTCCTGGTTTAGGAAAGAATAGAAGCCTTTCAACAGTGCCATTTTTTTAGCAGATGCTGAAAACTCACTATGTATTTTCAAAACCAGAGTCTCCACATCAAACTTTGCAAGGGCCTTGCTTGCATGCTTGGCACAGTTATGTATTACATGGCATAAACAGTTTGCTGCAATGATGTGAGGCACCTCAGATTTCAAACTTTTAAAAACAGACCTGTGCTTTCCATAATTGACTGAGGCATTGTCTGCAGCATAGCTAGCAATGTTTTGTACTTTGAGTCCTTTATGCACAAGGATGTCCTTTATTCTAGTAAAGATACATTCAGAACTTTCGTTATGATCCTCATAGAAATCAAGGAGTTTCTGTTGTGTGCCATGGGTGTGAGTAAAGTACTGAATAACTATTTTTTTATTTTTTTTTATTTTATTTATTTATTTTACATTTGTTAACCGGGCTGGTCTGGCTGGATACATGTCCATTTTCAGCAGAGGCCCGAGGAGAAAAGCTCCACTATCAGACTAAGACACTACGGATTAGGAAGTAATTAAATAAGACAAACAAATAGCATAATGTACTCAGGTAAAATACAATTACATATAAGGTTTTCATGGACTAGTCTAAGTAAATGACAAACAAAGTTCAGACAAGGGGCTGAGGAGAATAAGCTCCAGTCTTAGAAAATACAAAATAAAGTTAAAAAAGTATCAGTAGTAACTGGTCGTGACAACAAAAACAGGTATTGGCTAAACTAAATATTATACAGTGTTAAATATGCAGGTTGCTAGAGAAGCAGGTAAGTAAATGTAGTTATTGTTAAGGAAAAGGGAGAAAATAAAGTAAATAGAAAGAGGAAAAAGTACAGTAATTGTTAGGTACAAGTATTACGGACTAAGTAGGTCAAGGGAATAGCCAGTTGGAGAAGGAGAGGAGGAGGTAAAGATAGTGATGAAATGTAAAGGTAGCAGTATAATAGGAGCTCAGCTAAAATAAGCAAGAGACAGAAAAAAAAACAGAAGGTCAGAGGGGATGCATACAGAAATTTGAAAAAGAGTGATGGTACGGAAAAGGGGGCTGTGGAAGTCAGTGAAAGTTAGTACAGGGGAGCAAGAGTACTCAGGAGCAGAGTAGAGTGAGTAATAAGGTTGATTGAGTTCAGTCGGGATTGGAGCATGGACATAGCCAATGAATTAGTAGGTGAGTTTTCATTTGTTTTTTGAAAAGGTGACATGAGGCTAGGGAGGTCAGCTCTGCTGGGAGTTTATTCCAGTAAGAACCGATAGTGTTTGCAAATAGGGAATCCCCTGATTTATTATGAGATTTCAATGTGGTAACTAGAAGCTTGTTGGCTGATCTAAGTGTAGTGAGATTTTTATAAGGAGTGATGATTTTGTTTAGTATGGGTGTGTTGGAGGGGTAATGTAGAATTTTAAAAGTGATGATCAGTTGTTGTAGGAGTATTAGGTTTGGGAGTTCAAGCCAGTTTAGTTTCTTTAAGTTATGACAGTGATGAGTTTGGAATGGAGAGCCAGTGGCAAATCTGGCTATACTGTGGTAGGCATTATTTAGTTTCTTCAGATTAGCTTTAGATATGTTGATAAAGGAAGGAGAGGCATACAGTAATGTAGAAATAAGGTGAGTTTGGGCTAGAGCCACTCGGGAAGTAGCCGTGAAAGGGCTTAAGTCTGTACAAGGCACCAATCTTTTATTGACTGTCTTGATAGTTAAATCAATGTGATAGTCAAAATTTAGCTGATTATCTATGGTGACACCTAGCAGTTTGGTGCAATAGTCAGGTTTGATGATAGTGCCATTACAGGATGCAATGGAAAAAGTAATTGGGGTGGATTTAAAGGTTGGGGTGAAGAGTAGTAGTTTTGTTTTTTTGGGATTTAGGAGGAGACAGATGTGTTGAAACCATTTTTCTGCTGCAGTGAAGACCAATTGGGTAGCAGAGTGGAGTTCTGCTGGGGAAGAAGCAGAGCAGATGAGAGTGGAATCATCTGCATACTGTATACAAGTGGATGTAGGGAGGGAAGTGGGTAGGTTATTTATGAAAATTGAGAAAAGTAGGGGACCTAGAATGGATCCTTGTGGAACGCCAATAGTAACTGGGAGTTGAGACGATAGATGGCTGTCCCAGAGGACAGCTTGTTTTCTATTAGTCAAGTATGAGTTGAACCATTGTAAAGCTTGTGAATCCAGTGAGAGGGATTTTAAGGTATCAAGGAGAAGTTGATGGTTGACCATATCAAATGCTTTTGAGAGGTCCAAGAATAGTGCAGAGGAGAACAGGTTGTTATTGCGGTTTTTATTGATAGTGTCAGTGAAGGAGAGAAGGGCGGTAGAAGTACTGTGGTGTGGTCTAAAACCATGTTGAGAGTCCACAAGCGAGTTGTTATTCAAGAGATAATGTAGAAGTTGATGGTGAATGCAGCGTGCCATTATTTTGGATAGAGGAGATAAAAGGGCAATAGGTCGAAAATTGGAGAGTTCATTGGAGTTACCTCCTTTGTGGAGGGGAATAATATGGGAGATTTTCCAGCAGGATGGGATTTTGGATTCAGTTATAGTTCTGTTTATTAAGATGGAGACTGGGTAGGCTATTTCAGTTGCAGCTAGTTGTAGATATTCGGCTGGAAGTTTGTCAGCAGAGGGGGTGCAGGGTTTGAGTTTCGATAGTAGTTTACATATGTAGGTTGTTGAGACGGTTCTAAACTTTAGCATGTGGGTACTGTTTTGAGTGGGGGTAATTTGGAGGGATGGGGGGGGAGTCATGGTGCTTGCAAGAGAGGTGACAGTTTCAGAGAAGAAGTTGTTGAAAGTGTCGGCTATTATGTTAGGTTGTGTTTGTGCTAAGCTAGCTGGGGTAGGTGTTTTGGTGTTGCCTGGATGGAGTAGTTTGTTTATTCCTGACCAAAATTGTTTTGGGTTTTGATGTTGGTTTTGTTGATATTGAAAGTGGTAGTTTTTCTTATCCAGATAGGTAAGTTTCTTTGTTTTGTTTCTGAGGTGTTTGAAGTTTTGATGGTCAATAGGGTTTTTTGTGGATCTCCATTTATTCCATAATTTATTCCTAGCTCGCATAGTTTGTTTAGTAGTTTTAGAGAGCCATGGGGCTGCTTTGGAACTGACTCTGACTAAGCGGGAAGGGGCATGCTGGTTGAGAATTTGTAGGAAGGTATTGTTGAAATGGGTTACTGCTTCATCTATGGGGAGGTATTTTAGGGTTGACCAGTTATATTCCTTGAGTTCATTTTGAAAGGATGTTAGGTTGAATTCAGTTTTGTTATATTTGGTTCGATAAGTAGTTGGCTTGGGATTGTTGAATTTTTGTTTAGTAATAAAGGTAGGGAGGTGGTCGCTGATATTGTCAGGAGTATTCCTGTTTTATAGGAGAGGGATTGTTGTTGGTCAGTATCCAGTCTAGAATGGTTTGTTTGTGGGTGGATTTATGTATTCTAGTAGGGAGTTGATGGTTTGATGAAAGTTAAAGAGATTAAGGTGAGTGGTGGGTGTGGGGGATATGCAGGAGTACCAGTCAATATTGAAGTCACCTAAGATTATGGTTTCCTGGGGAAAGCCACAGGAAGCCCAGCTTAGGATATTTTCTAGGGTATTAATGTTGTTGCCTGGGGGGATGTAGGAGCATATTATGTTTATAGCCTTGGATTTATTGACGTGGAGTTTGGTACAAAGTATTTCAGCATTTGCTGGGGAGGGAGGCAAGGAGTCAATTAAGGCTACCTGAAGTTGGGATTTGAATAGGAGGGCCACTCCTCCGCCCTTTTTATTAAGGCGATCCTGCCTTAAGGTGTTGTAGCCTGGGGGAGTGAATTCGTTGTCTTTGGTACTGGGTTTTAGCCAGGTTTCAGTGAGACAGAGGATATCAAAGGCGTAGAAATCAATTAAGGCATGGAGTTGTGTGACTTTGTTGTTAATGCTACGAATATTTAGGTGAGCAATAGAGAGAGAGTCAGTGTAGAAGGGTGAATTGGAATAGTTAGTGGTTTGGTTTGAAGGGGTGTGATTGAGGAGGGTATTGGGACCGGATTGGGGTGGATGTCCCCATGTATAAGTAAAAGTGTTTGTGGGGTTTGAAAGACTTTAGTGTATTTGATAGGTATTAGATATAACCGTTTGGAGGTAGTATACTTGTAATGGTGTACTTTATGGTAGAGAGGTGGGAGGTAGGGAGAGGTAGATAGTATATTAATATGTGTTTGGTTGGGTAGAAGACATGTAGTAGTAGTATGTTTGGCTAATGTAAGAGTTTGGTTCAGGTTAAGATATTCATAGGAGGTAAGTGTGTGGTAGTAAAGTAGGATGTTAAGGAGGACAATAGGAAAGATTATGCTAAGTGTTAAAGGCATGTTGTTGTAGAGGGTGGTACTAGTAAAGTTGTAGGACTGTTTGGTATGTAATGGTAGGGACAGGTAGTTTAGATAGGATTTTGGAGAGAGGGTGTGGTTATAGGAGTGAGGGGTTGATTGGTAGATGTATTTGAAGTGATGAGTGGTAGTTGTCTAATTGGGGGTGTGTCTAAGTAAGTATATAGGTAGGACCCCTGGGGGTGGGTGGGAATTGGGGGTAGGGAGGGGAGCGGAGTGAGCGTAGCGAATGGAGCGGGGAAGAACAAGACGACCAGTTGCAGAAAAACAATCAGGCAAGAAGAGAGAAACACTATGTAAGGTGTGGGTTAGGGGTGAGCTATAGGGTAATAGTGCAGTGGGGATATGTGGTGGGTGGGGAGAGTCAAAAATGGGAGAAAAATAGTGTGTTCTACAGTACAATACTCTGAAAAATATGGGAAAAGAATAGTGTGTGTCTTGTTAGAAAGGGCGCCACCTAGTGGCCAGGTCAGGGATCTTGGACAGAGCAAGCAGAAGTTCACCAAGTGAAAAAGTCTGGATAGTGGGGGAGTTTCCTTAAGGATAGTACTGAGGAAAGGAGGCAAAGAGAAAAGAGATTAAAACACTACTGGAGGGGGGGGGCTGCTGGTTAACCTGGGAGGGAAGTATAAATAGCCTGAAGAATAAAATTTATACAGTGCAAGAGTAGGACATACTTTCCAAAGGTCTACTCTGGGTAGACAGTCTTATAGGGGAGGACGTAAAATCCTATTCAGGATTGTGTTGCTTAGTATGCTATCCACAGGGCCTCTTTAGCAAGGGTAGGACAGGAACTCAGGTGTACAGGTTTCCAAAGGTCTACTCTGGGTAGACAGTCTTATAGGGGAGGACGTAAAATCCTATTCAGGATTGTGTTGCTTAGTATGCTATCCACAGGGCCTCTTTAGCAAGGGTAGGACAGGAACTCAGGTGTACAGGTTTCCAAAGGTCTACTCTGGGTAGACAGTCTTATAGGGGAGGACGTAAAATCATATTCAGGATTGTGTTGCTTAGTATGCTATCCACAGGGCCTCTTTAGCAAGGGTAGGACAGGAACTCAGGTGTACAGGTTTCCAAAGGTCTACTCTGGGTAGACAGTCTTATAGGGAGGACGTAAAATCCTATTCAGGATTGTGTTGCTTAGTATGCTATCCACAGGGCCTCTTTAGCAAGGGTAGGACAGGAACTCAGGTGTACAGGTTTCCAAAGGTCTACTCTGGGTAGACAGTCTTATAGGGAGGACGAAAATCCTATTCAGGATTGTGTTGCTTAGTATGCTATCCACAGGGCCTCTTTAGCAAGGGTAGGACAGGAACTCAGGTGTACAGGTTTCCAAAGGTCTACTCTGGGTAGACAGTCTTATAGGGAGGACGTAAAATCCTATTCAGGATTGTGTTGCTTAGTATGCTATCCACAGGGCCTCTTTAGCAAGGGTAGGACAGGAACTCAGGTGTACAGGTTTCCAAAGGTCTACTCTGGGTAGACAGTCTTATAGGGAGGACGTAAAATCCTATTCAGGATTGTGTTGCTTAGTATGCTATCCACAGGGCCTCTTTAGCAAGGGTAGGACAGGAACTCAGGTGTACAGGTTTCCAAAGGTCTACTCTGGGTAGACAGTCTTATAGGGAGGACGTAAAATCTTATTCAGGATTGTGTTGCTTAGTATGCTATCCACAGGGCCTCTTTAGCAAGGGTAGGACAGGAACTCAGGTGTACAGGTTTCCAAAGGTCTACTCTGGGTAGACAGTCTTATAGGGAGGACGTAGAATCCTATTCAGGATTGTGTTGCTTAGTATGCTATCCACAGGGCCTCTTTAGCAAGGGTAGGACAGGAACTCAGGTGTACAGGTTTCCAAAGGTCTACTCTGGGTAGACAGTCTTATAGGGGAGGACGTAAAATCCTGTTCAGGATTGTGTTGCTTAGTATGCTATCCACAGGGCCTCTTTAGCAAGGGTAGGACAGGAACTCAGGTGTACAGGTTTCCAAAGGTCTACTCTGGGTAGACAGTCTTATAGGGAGGACGTAAAATCCTATTCAGGATTGTGTTGCTTAGTATGCTATCCACAGGGCCTCTTTAGCAAGGGTAGGACAGGAACTCAGGTGTACAGGTTTCCAAAGGTCTACTCTGGGTAGACAGTCTTAAAGGGGAGGACGTAAAATCCTATTCAGGATTGTGTTGCTTAGTATGCTATCCACAGGGCCTCTTTAGCAAGGGTAGGACAGGAACTCAGGTGTACAGGTTTCCAAAGGTCTACTCTGGGTAGACAGTCTTATAGGGAGGACGAAAATCCTATTCAGGATTGTGTTGCTTAGTATGCTATCCACAGGGCCTCTTTAGCAAGGGTAGGACAGGAACTCAGGTGTACAGGTTTCCAAAGGTCTACTCTGGGTAGACAGTCTTATAGGGAGGACGTAAAATCCTATTCAGGATTGTGTTGCTTAGTATGCTATCCACAGGGCCTCTTTAGCAAGGGTAGGACAGGAACTCAGGTGTACAGGTTTCCAAAGGTCTACTCTGGGTAGACAGTCTTATAGGGAGGACGTAAAATCCTATTCAGGATTGTGTTGCTTAGTATGCTATCCACAGGGCCTCTTTAGCAAGGGTAGGACAGGAATTCAGGTGTACAGGTTTCCAAAGGTCTACTCTGGGTAGACAGTCTTATAGGGAGGACGTAAAATCCTATTCAGGATTGTGTTGCTTAGTATGCTATCCACAGGGCCTCTTTAGCAAGGGTAGGACAGGAACTCAGGTGTACAGGTTTCCAAAGGTCTACTCTGGGTAGACAGTCTTATAGGGAGGACGTAAAATCCTATTCAGGATTGTGTTGCTTAGTATGCTATCCACAGGGCCTCTTTAGCAAGGGTAGGACAGGAACTCAGGTGTACAGGTTTCCAAAGGTCTACTCTGGGTAGACAGTCTTATAGGAGGACGAAAATCCTATTCAGGATTGTGTTGCTTAGTATGCTATCCACAGGGCCTCTTTAGCAAGGGTAGGACAGGAACTCAGGTGTACAGGTTTCCAAAGGTCTACTCTGGGTAGACAGTCTTATAGGGAGGACGAAAATCCTATTCAGGATTGTGTTGCTTAGTATGCTATCCACAGGGCCTCTTTAGCAAGGGTAGGACAGGAACTCAGGTGTACAGGTTTCCAAAGGTCTACTCTGGGTAGACAGTCTTATAGGGAGGACGAAAATCCTATTCAGGATTGTGTTGCTTAGTATGCTATCCACAGGGCCTCTTTAGCAAGGGTAGGACAGGAACTCAGGTGTACAGGTTTCCAAAGGTCTACTCTGGGTAGACAGTCTTATAGGGAGGACGAAAATCCTATTCAGGATTGTGTTGCTTAGTATGCTATCCACAGGGCCTCTTTAGCAAGGGTAGGACAGGAACTCAGGTGTACAGGTTTCCAAAGGTCTACTCTGGGTAGACAGTCTTATAGGGAGGACGAAAATCCTATTCAGGATTGTGTTGCTTAGTATGCTATCCACAGGGCCTCTTTAGCAAGGGTAGGACAGGAACTCAGGTGTACAGGTTTCCAAAGGTCTACTCTGGGTAGCCAGTCTTATAGGGAGGACGTAAAATCCTATTCAGGATTGTGTTGCTTAGTATGCTATCCACAGGGCCTCTTTAGCAAGGGTAGGACAGGAACTCAGGTGTACAGGTTTCCAAAGGTCTACTCTGGGTAGACAGTCTTATAGGGAGGACGTAAAATCCTATTCAGGATTGTGTTGCTTAGTATGCTATCCACAGGGCCTCTTTAGCAAGGGTAGGACAGGAACTCAGGTGTACAGGTTTCCAAAGGTCTACTCTGGGTAGACAGTCTTATAGGGAGGACGTAAAATCCTATTCAGGATTGTGTTGCTTAGTATGCTATCCACAGGGCCTCTTTAGCAAGGGTAGGACAGGAACTCAGGTGTACAGGTTTCCAAAGGTCTACTCTGGGTAGACAGTCTTATAGGGAGGACGTAAAATCCTATTCAGGATTGTGTTGCTTAGTATGCTATCCACAGGGCCTCTTTAGCAAGGGTAGGACAGGAACTCAGGTGTACAGGTTTCCAAAGGTCTACTCTGGGTAGACAGTCTTATAGGGAGGACGTAAAATCCTATTCAGGATTGTGTTGCTTAGTATGCTATCCACAGGGCCTCTTTAGCAAGGGTAGGACAGGAACTCAGGTGTACAGGTTTCCAAAGGTCTACTCTGGGTAGACAGTCTTATAGGGAGGACGTAAAATCCTATTCAGGATTGTGTTGCTTAGTATGCTATCCACAGGGCCTCTTTAGCAAGGGTAGGACAGGAACTCAGGTGTACAGGTTTCCAAAGGTCTACTCTGGGTAGACAGTCTTATAGGGAGGACGAAAATCCTATTCAGGATTGTGTTGCTTAGTATGCTATCCACAGGGCCTCTTTAGCAAGGGTAGGACAGGAACTCAGGTGTACAGGTTTCCAAAGGTCTACTCTGGGTAGACAGTCTTATACGGCAGGACGAAAATCCTATTCAGGATTGTGTTGCTTAGTATGCTATCCACAGGGCCTCTTTAGCAAGGGTAGGACAGGAACTCAGGTGTACAGGTTTCCAAAGGTCTACTCTGGGTAGACAGTCTTATAGGGGAGGACGTAAAATCCTATTCAGGATTGTGTTGCTTAGTATGCTATCCACAGGGCCTCTTTAGCAAGGGTAGGACAGGAACTCAGGTGTACAGGTTTCCAAAGGTCTACTCTGGGTAGACAGTCTTATAGGGGAGGACGTAAAATCCTATTCAGGATTGTGTTGCTTAGTATGCTATCCACAGGGCCTCTTTAGCAAGGGTAGGACAGGAACTCAGGTGTACAGGATAAGGATATTCCACCCAATTTTTCTGTTCCCTTTATTGGATGCATCTGATCCCACTGAGAAATAGGAATTGCCAAGTTCCTGCAGAAGGAGCTCCTCTGAATGAGGTGCCCAAGAACATTCATGACAATACTCTCAGATTTTGTCTTCCCACAGGTGAATTTCGAAGCCAAAGTAGAATCAGGGAAGACTGTCGGTGCCAGCTTACCTCCACAATCTATGGATACATATGAGTGACCATGTTTCACTCCATGATAGACTGCTGTCACTTCAGCTGCAGTGACTTTGGAAGCTTCACTGGTTACACTACGTGGCTGAATAAACTTGGTCATTACGAGGTTCTGCCTCTGGAGCTGAAGGCTTTGATGATGTTTGTCTGACTTCTGATGGCTTTTCAATGCCTTTTCCCCATCCCATTTTACAGTGAAAGTTGTTCCACAGGATGTGCACTTTGCCATGGCATCTGCATTTGGAACAGGTCGCACCCATGAGTAGCTTTGCTCCCACACCTTATTATAACTGCAGAAAAACCTCTTAGGAGACGCTTTCAGCCTCTTCTTGATGATCCATTGACCTTTTCCTGAACATGATTCCTGTAGGATCCTTGCTCAACACTACAATAAACCAAAACAGCTATTAATAGAAAATCAAAACACTTGTGACCAATACCAGTGCCTGGTGGGGCCTGTGTCAGTCAGTAGCCACTAGCCAGAGTTCACATTCACATGTGAATCTCCAGACTTTCACACCCTAGTAATACCAAGTTGGTATAGGGAAAAAAAAATGAGACTCCTCATGAAAAATTACAGTGAAGGTAAAGCAATGAAAGGCAAAAGCAACTCCTGTCTGAGGGACTTGCAGCTGTTACACATGAACCTGGTGTGACAGCAGAATATGCACAGAAGGCATTCTGTGTGTAAAACACATGGGTCAGACACTACAGCAATGCACCAAACTAAGACCCTCTACTTTTATGTAGAACCTAGTGCAAACGTTATCCAGCTGAGTCTGAACACAGCAAGAAAGTTCAGGCATACCGTGGACTGACAAGATACACCCTAGAAAGACACCCTAGGAAGAAACACAGGTCAAGGTAAACATCACGGTGATGATAGACTAGAAAAGACAGTTCTACAGTCCAAGCATCCTATACAAATCATGTAATCATATATTCACTGTAACATCAAATGAGCTAAGCTTTGGTATAGACGGTATACCCTAGAAAACACAGATAAAAGGTAAACAGTTGTGATGACAAACTAGACAAAAAGCTACATTTAAGCCTCACTATAATATGAAGACTGTACGACATAGACACCCTAGGAAGAAACATAGGTCAAGGTAAACATCACGGTGAGGATAGACTAGAAAAGACAGTTCTACAGTCCAAGCATCCTATACAAATCATGTAGTCATATATTCACTGTAACATCAAATGAACTAAGCTTTGGTATAGACGGTATACCCTAGAAAACACAGATAAAAGGTAAACAGTTGTGATGACAAACTAGACAAAAAGCTACATTTAAGCCTCACTATACTACGAAGACTGTACACCCTAGAAAGACACCCTAGGAAGAAACACAGGTCAAGGTAAACATCACGGTGATGACAGACTAGAAAGACAGATCTACAGTCCAAGCATCTTATACAAATCATGAAGTCATTATACATTCACTGCAACCAAGTCCAAAACCAGATTAGAAACTGTTCTAGTTAATCACCACATGTTGAACATCTAGATAGTTACACACATCTTGTCACCATCAATGAATGAGATAGTGCCAGCACAGCTAGTGAATTAATATAAATTTAATATTTAAAAAATTCACTAGTAGCTGTGCTGGCAATATTTCATTCCTCTTGTCACACTAATCTTTGAAAATCTACCTTAATTCCAAAGAATTAATCCATTAAAAAAAAATCCACTTACCTCCAGAAAAATCAGCAGCAGGGCTACTAAAACAAGCTCTCAGCAGCAGAACAGAACAGGCAGCTAAAGGGCCAGCAAGCAGGGGAACACACCACCACCCAGTCCACAGCACTTCTCCTCCAGAAAGCAAGGCAAGCAGCAGGGCTAAGGCAATCCTTCCAGGCAGCAGGGCTTCCAGGCAGGGCTTCCAGGCAGCAGGCAGGGCTTCCAGGCAGGGCTTCCAGGCAGGCAGGGCTTCCAGGCAGGGCTTCCAGGCAGGCAGGGCTTCCAGGCAGGGCTTCCAGGCAGGCAGGGCTTCCAGGCAGGCAGGGCTTCCAGGCAGGGCTTCCAGGCAGCAGGCAATCCACTGAAGACGATGTCCAAGGCTCCAAGCAAGAATTTCAGATCTTAAGCAGCACCCTTTGTACTACAAAAGTAAAAGGTAAAAACTTAAGCTGAAGCGCCGCTTTATATTCTTAAATTTTCGCGGGCTTTGCAGGGCTTTGACTACTAACTCTACGTGTTGATTGGCTGCTTGCTGCACGAGCCTCGTCTGCAGCAAGCAGCCAATCAACGAGAGTCCAAGACGGGTCACGGGAATGTTTTTTTTTTTTTTTTTTTAATACGCGCTGACGAGCCTGACGTCGCTATTTCCGGACTCCGATTACAAGAACCGGAGAACCGGAGTGCCCTACTGAATTCCGGGCACTCCGGGAAAAAAAACGGAGGGGTGGCAACGCTACCTCTGCTGTGTACAGAGAGAGCACTTGTGAAGGACATCCCCTATCACATTTTAATCTGCTCTGTTTCCTCCCTCTCCACAAAAAAAAAAAAAAAAAAAAATTACTAATTAGTTTTTGAGCTGCTCTTACATAACTGTCTTCTACCTTAATACCTTAATTTGCTGTTCGGTGTGCTTTTAAGTGTTCAAGTGCTTTTATTTGATTTTTCATAAACTTGTTTTTGTCATTTTTAACTTATCTGCATTTATTTAAACTGTGTTTGCCTTCATTTTACTACACACTCAAGTGTGCTAGCTTGTACTGCATTTAAAGTGTTTTTGCTACTGTCATTAGCTCAAACTTTCTAATACAGAGAGAACGTTTTGAGAAAGCCAGCCTACGTAACTAATCCAGATACAGATTTGCTGTATCCAGGAATGTTTGTAAGCTTCTGTGCCCCAAGCCTTTCTGTGTTGGAAGGAAGCCTTCCAGCTTATCAGTGGGAGTGGTAAGCACTAGGTAGCCTATCTATCACAAGAGTGGTTTCTGGCTTAGACATTGTAGTTAATTGGCCATTTGGGCAGTTTTTCCATCTCTTTCAACTTTCTGGTTTAAAAGCCTGCATTTGCGCTTGCTTCCCACCTTCCCTGTAACTAGTTTAGTCCAGATACCGATTTGCTGTATCCAGGACTGCTTTTAAGCTTCTGTGCCCCCAAGCCTTTCTGTGTTGGAGGGAATCCTTCTAGCTTATCAGTGGGAGTGGTAAGCACTAGATAGCCTATCTAAAACAAGATTCAGATACAGATTCTTAGTTTTAGCACTTGAATTTGCTTATCCGTGCTCAGCACTTGTTCAGAACTTGTAAGCACTAAATAAACTACAAATTACTACAACACTCTGAAACTGTCTTCCCCCCTCATTTTCTGCCTTGTCTTCAGCTGATATAACTGGTTTTTATAGCTTGTGTGTTGCTTAACTCAAGGTTCCCTTAATTTGACCTGTTAATAACAGCCTGCATTTAAATTGGAACCTGTGTGCTGAGAGACAGAGACAGCCTTACAAGACTATCTGCAAATATATAGAGCTGAGTATATTTTTCTGTATTATAGAGCTAAATTGTTGCTTAGATATCTGTTGTCTTACTGTTCTGCAAATATACAGAGATCAGTATATATTTTTTTGGTTTTATAATTTGCACTGTGATTCCTCACATCTCTGTTGAAACTGTCTCCCCCCCCCCCTGTTCTTTGCTGTAGTTTAAATTTGGTGGCTTTTGCAGTGCCCGCCCCACTGTAGATTTGATCTAGGACACTCCCCCAGTCCCATCTCTTTACCGCATTCTACCTAATAAACCCTTTCTGCACATGCTTTTAGTCCTTTTTAATTTAATTACATTTTTTCAAACTGTGTATGGACTAATATTGCTACATACTCAAGTGTGCCAGCTTGCACTGCATGTGAATTGTTTTTACTACTGTTTTTGCTACTTTTCTGAAAAAAAAAAATTGTAAGCCTGTTTCCTACCTTTCCTGTAATTAGTGTTCCAGATACAGATTTGCTGTATCCAGGACTGTTTGTAAGCTTCTGAGCCCCCCAAACCTTTCTGTGTTGGAGGGAAGCCTTCTAGCTTATCAGTGGGAGTGGTAAGCATTAGGTAACCTGTCAACCACATAAGGAGTGGTTCTGGCCCAGAATTTGTAGTTACTGGCCATTGGACGGTCTTCCATCTCTCTCAACTTTTTGATTTGAAGGCCTGCATTTGCACTTGTTTCTGTCCTGTAACTCCTGGGCCCATCTCATTTGCTCACTAAAAAAAAAAAAACATTTTATCTGCTTTTACTGTATTTGTGTTTCTTCCTACTTTATTTTGCTTTTGCGTCATCTTGAAAGTGCTCAATTGTATTTATTACTGCTTGGTGTAACTCATTCTAAGCCTTTTAGTTTAAGCACTTGGGCTTCAGACAAGTTGTTTTACATTAAGAAGGTTTGTGGTCTGCACTGTAGTGGCAGAACAGGTAGCTTACATCTTTCTAAGTTGGGAACAGCTGATTGAAAGCTCAGTGTCTGTTATTCTAAAAGTGTATTAATTCTGGTTTAAGCACTTGGGCTTCAGGACAGTTATTTTACATTAAGAGGGTTTGTGGTCTGCACTCTTGTGGGAGGAGAGGCTGGACTCTGCCCTTCTGAGCTGGGAATTTCTGGTTAAAGGCTTATAGTGCCTGCATATTTGAACTGCTTCTTACTGAAGTTGGTACACCTTGTTTGCTGTAGCATAGACTAGATCCAGGCCTGCTGCATCTAGCTTTGTTTGTATAACTTGAGCACTAATCCAGGCATTCTTTAAAGTATTCAATTGTATTTATTACTGCTTGGTAGTAACTTGATTAAAGTGTAGCTATCATTCTAAGTCTTTTGGATTAAGCACTTGGGCTTCAGACCAGTTGTTTTACATTAGTAAGGCTTGTGGCCTGCACTGTGGTGGCAGGACAGGTAGCTTACATCCTTCTAAGTTGGGAACTGCTGACTGAGGGCTCAGTGTCTGTTATTCTAAAAGTGTATTAGTTCTGGTTTAAGCACTTGGGCTTCAGGCCAGTTATTTTACATTAAGAAGGTTCGTGGTCTGCACTCTTGTGGGAGGAGAGGCTGGACTCTACTCTTCTGAGCTGGGAATTTCTGGTTAAAGGCTTATAGTGCCTGCATATTTGAACTGTTTCTTACTGAAATTGGTACACCTTGTTTGCTGTAGCATAGACTAGATCCAGGCCTGCTGAATCTAGCTTTGTTTGCATGCTTGTTGTTTGTTTGCTTGTTATTTCCGTGAAATGCTAATTCCACCTAAAACGCAGCTTTTCAACGCTTCTGTGGATCCCTAGTGATATCTGCATTGCTTACTGTACTTATTTCCTTGTTTCACTTGAAAGAAAGTTACTGTTTGTCATTTTTGCATTTAAGTTACCTGTAACACATTGCATTTAAGTTACCTGGCACTTGCTCACTAAAGCAATTATATAAGTCAGCACTAAAAAATTAAAAGCACTACATCCTCACAAACTCCCCTTGAGTACCTTGTTCCCCATTGGCCCTTTTTTCAATTATAAAGGAATTCCCAATACTATTCTAGCATGTCCAAAGGTCAGTTATCAATCTCCTCTCCGGTCCAGCTGGTGAATCTGGGAATCTTGAGGCAATGTTACAACTGCCTCATGTACACAGACAACCCTCTCCTCCTCCCAACAAATTTCAGCACATGTGAGAGATGCAACCATATAGCCAAACTGGAGGCTAAGCTCTCTCAACTCAGTAGTGGCGTAACCAGTCAGGAGAAGGAAACCACACTCATTACAATTCCAGTCTCACATAGACCTACCACGACAGCAAAGCAAACACATAAACACACAAAAACATACTCGGAGGATCTAAATAAAAATCTGCCTAAGCAGCAGAGACCTCCAAAGTAGACACCCAAGCAACCGCTACCCCAAAACAAAACACATGCATCACATAGCTCACAAAGCCAGTGTGCGAACAGTCACAGCCCTTAAGGCTAAACAACACACCTGATACACTTGTAATAGGTGACTCTATCGTCAGGCACACTGACGTCCCACTCACTAGGCTGAACAAGGAGAAGGTCACGGTGAGCTGCCTGTCGGGCGCTAGGATCCGCCACATAACACAAGCACTCAGGTCACTCCAAGGCAAGTACAAATATGACTCAGTCATTGTCCATGCTGGTGTGAATGACCTGAGACTTACCTCCCTGGACTACATGAAAAGAGACATAGAGGAGCTCTCTGAGCATGTAGCCCAGGCCGGTATGACCCTGAGCTTGAGTAGCATCTTACCCTTACCAAGAATGATGCCACAATATGAAGACAAGATGATCAATTTCAACAATTGGCTTAAGTATTGGTGTCATTCAAAGGGGATCCAATGCCTGTCAGCCTGGGATGACATGCTTGACAAGCCATGATGCTTCGCTAGGGACGGCTTGCACCTGTCACCCCTGGGCTTTCGGATATTGGCAAAGGCTCTTGCTACCCCCATAGTGCCTTTTTTAGGCAAGGCTCAAAAGACAAACCCACCTCCATAGGTATCACAAGGGATAAGAATCTAAGAGTAATGCTACTCAACGCCAGAAGTCTAAACCTCAAGATGCACGCACTCGAAACTCTCCTTAGCATGGAGAACATCAATATCTGTGCAGTAACAGAAACCTGGTTCAAGGCTCCCGACAGCACCCCAGCACTACCAAGTTATACCTCATACCATGCTTTTCGGCCCCAAAACTTGGACCGAACCACAAAAGGAGGGGGAGTATCAATATTCGTCAAAGATACCCACACCTCCAGGTTGGTGGCACAGCACGAAGCATCAGAGACTATCCATGTGCAACTAACAGTGGGTAAAACTGCCTTCCAGTTTATAGCCTGCTACAGACCACCCTCCCAAACCCAGGAACCCCACTCGGCCTTCCTGAGAACACTGGAAAATATGAAGGTCTCTCCAAATACCATCATACTGGGCGACTTCAACTACTGAAACATAGACTGGAGCATTATTCTAGCTCCAACACCCTATCCCAAAGGTTCCTAGAATTTATAAACTCAAATGCTATGGAACAACTTGTTACCACTCCCACAAGAGGGGAAAACATACTGGACCTGATCATCACCAACATGGGGACTCTATGCTCTAGACCAGAAATGTATCCCTCACTGGTAAGATCAGACCATAAACTAATCTCACTGGATATTCACATCCCGACCCCACCCCCTGCCCAGAAAACCACAGTGAAAAACTTCTCTAAAGCAAATTTCACACTCCTCAAAACCGAGGTGGAATCCTTCAAAGCCCCCGGGCCTGTGGAAAATACGGCCCAGACCGCAGAATCCTTTATAAACGCATTCTATGAACACCTTCAGGAATGCATGGATCATGCAATCCCAAATAAAACCAAGACCCAATCCTCCAAAGGCAGACGTCCTATCTGCTGGACCCCAGCCATAAACAAACTATACAATAGAAGGAGAAAGCTACTACATGATAGAGCAAAATCCCAAAAAGGGAAGGCATCTCTGATCAGCATTAGCAAAAAACTACGGGCACTCATAAAATCGTCTAAGGCCAGCTTCAAGAGAAAAATTGCACAGGACACTAAGGATAATCACAAGGCTTTCTTTAGTTATGTTAGGAACCTGGGTGGGAATTCCCAGATATGCTCAGAATTAGTCCAAAATGACAAAAAAATACACCAAACCCACAGACATTGCCAACATCCTAGCTGACAGATTCAGCGCAAACTCCCCCCCCACCAAAAGGGCAAATATCTATCCCAGCAGAGTGCTGCCCCCCTGACATCTCAGATGCTCAGTTAAGAGCCGCCTTGTCCAAAGCAAAAAACACAGCATCAAAGTGACCAGACGGTGTCCCGGGCTGCATCCTACATGAACTCCAAGAAGAGCTAAACCCAAACATAAAACTACTGTTCAGTCTCAGCCTTAGTACAGGATATGTACCCAAAGAGTGGAGTACAGCAACAGTGGTCCCTCTCCACAAAGGTGGTGCCTCAACGTATCCTGGAAACTATCGCCCCATAAGCCTGACTAGCTTGGTCTGCAAAGCTATGGAAAGGATCATCATGGACCTCATAAATAAAGATATTGGGGACCTACAGAGACTGGATCCTACCCAGTTTGGCTTTGTTAAGGCCAGATCCTGCCTCTTAAACCTGGTCGATTTCTTTGAAACAGTCACCAAGGCCATTGACGAGGGGAAGGTGGTCCACACAGCCTACCTGGACCTTGCAAAAGCCTTTGATACAATACCCCACTCGGGCATTATAGATAAGCACACCAGCTTAAATATAAACCCCTATGTCACTAGATGGGTTGCAAACTGGCTCAAGGACAGAGCCCACATGGTTAGAATTGCTGGAGCCATGTCAGACTCCAAACCAGTTACAAGTGGCATTCCACAAGGCTCAGTCCTGGGACCTCTCTTGTTCGGTATATATTTCTCGGAGGTACAGGCCAACACGGAAGGACAGTGGTTGACCAAGTTCGCAGATGAATGCAAACTGGGCACCATAATCGACTCTCCAGCTGACACAAGCATCCTCCAAAAGGGCCTCATAGAAACAGACAACTGGTGCCAGAGCCATGGCCTCAAGCTAAACGTCAAAAAAGTGTATAGTCATCCCCTTTGGCAAAAACAAAGTGCCCACAAATTACCACATAGGTGGTAATCCATTAAGTACAGAAGAAGTAATTAGGGACCTAGGGACCCAAGTTGATAGCAATCTCTCATTTGACAACCACGTGGCCAAAGTGGTTAGAAAAACATTTTATATAGCCCACCTAATCATGAAGGGATTCATATCTAGATCAGGGAGGTCATCGTGCCTCTTTACTCATCCCTCATCAGGCCCATAATTGAGTACAATGCCCCTTTTGGGATGTACCTTACCAGACACCTGCAGCAACTGGGAAGACCCCAAAAGTACCTCACCAAGAGGATCAAAGGGCTCAAACAGATGCCATATGCTACCCGGTTAAAGAAACTCCAGCTCTACTCAGTGGCATACCGCCTGCTCAGAGGCGATCTGTGCCTGACGTATAAAGCCATGTCCAACCCAGAATTAATGGACATGCTGCACCTCAGAAAATCCAAATCCCATCGAGCTACGAGCTCGAGAGACTTGAACCTCGCACTGAAATAAATAGGACATGCTGGAGGGACAGATTCATAACCTAGAGGCTCCCTTCACTCTGGAATAAAATCCCAGTCCAGGTTAGGCAGAGTCCCTCATTGACTCTCTTCAAGAGGAATCTTGATGAGTGGATGGGAGATCGTAGGTTTATCCCGGGTATCACTTCTGTGTCACTGTTAGACAGAGGCACAGTATACTAACCTCGAAAAAGGGCATAGCAAAATGAATTTAAAATGGGTGGCGAAAGCCAAACACACTCTGGCTAGGCTTATAAATGCCCTAGGGCAGATAGCCTAGTATGAACCTATGAACCTATGAACTCACCCTTCCTATTTACCTAGAGGAAAAACAGTTTGGTACTTACTCTCCTCACTTGCTTAGAGAAAAAACAGTTCTTGTACTCACTTTCCTCACTTGTCTAGAGGAAAATATTTTTTTTTTATTCAGGCATGTCCAAGGGTCAGCTCCCAGTGTTCTCTCCTGTCTATCTGATGAATCTGGGCATCTTGGGGCAATGTAGCAATTGCCTCTTGTACACAGACAACCCTCTCCTCCTACCACCCAACACTACAACCTGTGAGAGATGCACTTATCTAGCCAAACTGGAGGTAAAGCTCTCTCCAACCAAGACTGAACTTGATAGTCAAGAAGAGAAGGTAAACACTTGCACAACACTGCACTCATCACATAGTCTTACTAAACCTACACCACCAAAATCCACACATAGAAACACAAAAAATATTTGTTGAGGCTCTCAATAATAATCTGCTCAAGCAACAGAGACCTCCAAAGCAGAAATGCAAGCAACCTCCCACCACCAACACAACCCAAATGACACATAGCCCACAGACCCAGTGTGCCACTCAACCACAGCCCATAAGGCAAAACAACGTACCCAACACACTAGTCATAGGTGACTCTATTGTCAGGCACACTGATGTCCCACTCACCAGGCTAAACAAGGAGAAGGTCACTGTCAGCTGCCTGTCAGGTGCCAGGATCCGCCACATAACCCACGCACTCAGGTCACTCCACAACAAGTACGAATATGACTGTGATTGTCCATGTTGGTGTGAACGACCTAAGACATACCTCCCTGGACTACATGAAAAGAGACATGGAAGAACTCTATGATCTTGCAGCCCAGGCAGGTATGACCCTAGCCCTGAGTAGCATCCTGCCATTGCCCAGAATGATACTGCAGTACAAGGACAAAATGATTGACTTCAACAATTGGCTAAGCTTCTGGTGTCATTCTAAGGGGATCCAGTATCTGTCTGCCTGGGATGACATGGTCGACAGACCAAGATGCTTTGCCAGAGATGGCCTGCACCTGTCACCCATGGGATTCCAGATACTGGCAAAGGCTCTTGCCAACCCTATATTTCCTTTTTAGGCAAGGTTCAAATGACAAATTCACCACCATAACAGGAACAGGCAAGCAAAAACTGAGGGTAATGTTACTCAATGCTAGAAGTCTAACTCTCAAAACGCATTCACTTGAGGCACTCCTTAAAATGGAGAACATCGATGTCTGTGCAGTGACTGAGACCTGGTTCACGGCTCCAGAGAGCACCCCTGCATTACCAGGCTATAACTCATACCACACTTTTTGGCCCTCTAACCTGGACCAGAACACCAAAGGCGGAGGTATGTCCATATTCATTAAGGATATCCACACCTCCAGGCTAGTTGCTCAGCATAATGCAGCCAAGGTTATCCAAGTGCAACTAACTCTGGGCAAAACTGCAATCCAAATTGTAGCTTGCTAGAGATCCCCCACCATGCCCCAGGATTCCCACTCCTCTTTTCTTGATATACTGGAAAATATTAGGGTTCAAGCAAACACCCTAATATTGGGCGATTTCAACTACCCCACCAATAACTGGGAAAACTACTCATGTACCAACTCATTCACTCAGCACTATCTGGAATTCATAAATTCCAATGCCCTGGATCAACTTATCCACACCCCCACCAGGGGCAACAATATCCTAGACCTAGTCATTACCAACATGAATGACCGGTGTTCCACACCCGAAGTCAACTCCTCGTTAGTCCGATCCAACCATAAGCTAATCACCCTAGATATCCACATCCCACCCCCCATTAAGGAAACCACGGTAAAAAGATTCTCCAAAGTAACTTCATGCTTCTTAAGACAGAAGTGGTGAACTTCATGACACCCATGCAGGTGGACAATACAGTTACGACTGCTGAATCTTACACAAATGCACTCTATAAGTACTTACACGAGTGCATGGATTGTGCTATCCCAAACAGAACCAAGATGCTATCCTCCAAAAAAAAGGAATCCAATTTGGTTGTCCCCTGCCATAAACAAACTCTACAACAGAAGGAAGAAATTGTTGCAAAAGAGAGTAAAATCCCATGAGTGGAGGAGCTCCCTGGTCAGCCTCAGCAAGAAGCTGAGATCCCTTATAAGATCCTCCAAAGCTAGCTATGAAAACAAGATTGCCACTGATTCTAAGGACAACCACAAAGCATTCTATAACTGTCAAGAATCTCAATGGCAACACCCAGATCTGCTCTGAGATACAGCACAATGGCACAAAAATTACAGCACCAACTGATATTGCCAACATCCTGGCAGACAGGTTCAGTGCTAACTTTACCCCACTCTCACCCCCTAAAGGGCCCATATCTATACAGGAAGAATGCAGAGTCCCTGTAATCACAACTTTACAGGTAAAAGCAGCACTCTCTAAAGCCAAAAACACAGTATCCATGGGACCGGACAACATCCCAGGCTGCGTTTTATATGAACTTCAGAACGAACTGGCTCCCCACCTAAGCACCATGTTCAATCATAGCCTCATGTCAGGCTTTGTGCCCACTGAATGGTGCACAGCAACAGTTATCTCACTCCACAAAGGGGGAGCCACCACTGATTCTGGGAACTATCGCCCTATTAGCCTGATGAGCCTCGTCTGCAAGGCCATGGAACATATCATCATGGAATTTATAAACAAAGACATTGGTAACCTCCAAACTCTGGACCCCACCCAGTTCAGATTTGTGAAAGGCAGATCTTGCCTACTGAACCTGGTTGACTTCTTTGAGGCAGTCACCAAAGCCGTAGATGAGGGTAAGGTGGTTGACACAACCTATCTTGACCTCGCCAAGGCTTTCAACACCATCCCCCATTCTGGAATTATAGCTAAACTCACTAAACTAGGTATAAATCCCTATGTCACAAGATGGGTTGCTAACTGGCTCACTGACAGAACCCACACTGTAAAAGTTGCAGACTCCAAATCTGACTTCAAACCAGTGACAAGTGGAGTATCACAGGGTTCAGTCCAGGGACCTCTGCTGTTTGGTATCTATGTCTCTGGAGTACAGGCTAACACAGAAGGCCTCTGGCTAATGAAGTTCACAGATGACTGCAAACTAGGAGATATAGTCAAGTCCCCAAATGATGTGGACATCCTACAGAAGGGCCTCACTGAGACAGATGCCCGGTGTCAGAGCCATGGCCTCAAGCTCAATGCCAAAAAGTGCATTGTTACCCCCTTTGGTAAAAACTCTGTACCCATGAACTACCACATAGGTGGCAGTCTTCTTAACACCGAATGTGTGATAAGAGACCTTGGGACCCAGGTGGACAGTAGTCTCTCCTTTGATAATCACATTGCCACAGTAGTCAGGAAATCCTTCTACATAGCACACCTCATCACAAAAGGGTTCTCATCCAGGAAAAAAGAGGTAATTGTTCCCCTCTACTCAACATTCATTAGACCCATTATAGAGTACAATGCCCCTTTTGGAATGTACCTCACAAGACATCTGTAGCAGCTGGAAAAGCCACAGAAGTACCTCACAAAGAGAATTACTGGCCTCAAACAGATGCCCTACACTGATCGTCTCAAAAGACTCCAGCTTTACTCTGTAGCATATCGCCTACTCCGAGGTGATCTCTGCCTAACATACAAAGCTATGTCAGATCCAGAGCTGTTGGACATGCTACACCTAAAGAAATCCCAATCCCTCCGAGCTACATGCTCTAGGGACCTAAACCTTGTCACCACAATAAACATGACTTGCTGGAGGGATAGATTCCTGTCTCAGAGACTTCCCATACTCTGGAACAAGCTACCCATCTATGTCAAGCAAAGTTCTTCATTAACACTCTTCAAGAAAAATCTTGATGAGTGGATGGGAAATAGGAAATACACCCCGGGGATCACTTCTGTGGCTCTGCTCGACAGGGGCACAGGAAATTAACTTTCTTGGGTTGGCGTAAGCCAGGGAACTTTGTTGACTTGGCTTACTTAGGCCCTTGGGCCGATAGCCTAGTACCTACCTACGAACCTATGAACCTATAAGGGAGTGAGGGAATCAAAATGCACCTATGGCAGAAAGATCCAGACCTACTTCTCTGACCAAAAAGAGTCCTGCACCTATGGCAGGGTATCCAGTCCATAACTGACTACAGACCCCTATCTTCACAAAGAGAGGACAACAAGGAATTTCTGAATAAGCTGAATGTCTATTTCAGCAGATTTGAGGAAGGGAACAGAACAACAGCAAAGAAAATGCCCATTGGCCATAACAAGAAGATGCTCACCCTCAACCCAGCTAATGTCCAGAGGGCACTGCAGAGAGTTAACCCAAGCAAAGCAGCTGGGCCTGACAAGATCCTAGGGTGTGGGCTCAGGAACTGTGCAGTGCAACTAACAAATGTCCTCACGGATGTCTTCAATAACTCTGTAAGTCAGCAAATAGTTCCAAAATGCTTCAAGGATACAGTAATCATTCCATTACCAAAGAAGTCTCCACCATATTGCATAAATGACTACCATACTGTAGACATCACCTCCACAGTGATGAAGTGTTTTGAAAGGCTGGTCAAAGATGCATAACATCTGGGCTGCATGCTGATCTTGACCCTCTGCAGTTTATTTACTGAGCAAACCACTCTTTGGCAGATGCCGTCTCTCTAGCACTCCATCTATTTGCTGGAACACCTTGAGTATAAAAACACCTATACAAGGGTACTATTCATTAACTTCAGCTCTGCTTTTAACACAGTCATCCCTCTTCATCTGGTAATGAAGCTACTCCAACTAGGTGTCAACACTCCACTTTGTAACTGGATTCTTGACTTTTTCAAAGACAGACCTCTGAAAGTGTGTGCTGGAAATAACTCCTCAGATAGAACCACTCTTAACACTGGAGTTCCACAAGGATGTGTACTAAGTCCCTTGCTGTTCACTCTGTTAACACATGATTGTACAGCCAGATACAATACAAATCACATCATCAAGTTTGCTGATGACGGAACAGTGGTGGGCCTCATCAGTAATGATGATGAAACAGCGTATAGAGATGAGGTGGAACAACTGATTACCTGGTGTGGAAATAACAACTTAGCGCTAAATGTGAGCAAGACAAAAGAGATAATTGTGGACTACAGGAAAAATTGCAAGGAACATTCTCTCCTCACCATCAATGGGGAAACAGTGGAAAGAGTGAGAAGCATGAAGTTTCTGGGAGGGCACATCGATGAGGACTTGTCTTGGAACACAATTACAAATGCCATAGTCAAGGAAGCACACCAGAGACTACGCTTTTTAAGAAGGCTGAGGAGAGTGAATCTCCCATTGACAGTTCTCACTACCTTCTACAGAGGTACTATAGAAAGCATCCTGACGAACAACCTCATAGTACGGTATGGAAGCTGCTCTACCTCCGAGCGCAAATCCCTCCAGAGAGTGGTGAAGACAGCCAAGAGGATCATTAAGACCACCTTGCCACCTTTCCATGACTTGTACTTATCTAGATGTCTCAGCAGTGCCAGATGAATAAATACTGCACTCACCCTGCTTACAGACTGTTCCTGCATCTATAATTCAGGAAAGCACTTCTAAAGCATACTTTACAGAACTATGAGATTCAGAAACAGCTTCTTCCCTAATGTCATCAGGCTGCTGAACTGTAGTAACCACCACACTCCATGATGTCCGCCTGTGTCAGTAGAATTGTCCCAAATTGTGCATTAACTTGGTTACCAGTCTAATCTAATACTTAGTGTAATATTCACCATGACTCTAACTTATAGGCCTTCTAGGGCAGTAGCAATGCAGTAAAATATTTCTTCTTTCAGTGCAATACATGTTGCAAATTTGTAAATTAACCATAGTGCAATACTCTAAGGTTCACAGTGCAATACTCAAATGTCTGTTTCTGTGAAAGGATCAATGCAATGTCTTAACCAAGTACCTGTGCAGTACTAAAGTCTCATGCAAGTAAGTGTTCAGATCGAAAAGTGTTAAAATGTGTTTCTAATTATGTGCAATATTAGTCTGTCTACCTGCATGTCTGTGATGTAACAGCTAGATGTTATATGTGTAAATGTCTGTGAAAATAGTGTATATGTTGTCTGCACATTGAGTCCGGAGACTCAGAATTTTGTTCAGTTTTTGCACTTGTGTGATTTCTGAATGACAATAAAGTTTACTTTGACTTAGACCAATATGAGGGACCACTGTAGGACCCCCACTGTGAGGCCCTCCCTGGTGAGATCTGATCACAAATCAGTATCATTCGAAGTAACTATCACACCTGACCCCCTCCCAAGCAACAGCTAAACTAAAAAAAGTCTCCAAAGCAGATTATAACCTCTTACAGGCTGGTATAAATAGCTTTACTGCACCTCCCCCCTCAGATGGAACTTGCAACTATACCGAGTTCTACACAAATGGTTAATACAAACAACTGTATAACTGCATTGACTCAGCTGTACCTGATAGGACCAAAACAAGCTCCTCAAGGAAGAACAAACCTGCCTGGTGGACAACTGCCATTAACAGGCTTTACAATCAGAGAAAGAAATTGCTGTGTAAGAGTAAGATGGAACAATCCCTAAACTAGAAACACTCCCTCCTCAGCTTAAACAAGCAAATAAGACTTCTTGTGAAGTCCTCCAAAGATAACTATGAATCCAAATTAGCTTCCTCAACTAAGGACAACCGCAAAGCGTTCTATAGTTACATCTGTAACCGAAAAAGAAAGGGCCAGATTTGTGCCAAACTGGTAGTTAATGATACCATATATACTGAGCCTGTGGACATTGCTAACCTGTTAGCCAACAGGTTCTGTGAAAACTTCACTCCCCCGTCCCCGCCACGTACCCATTGACATCCCTACCACCTGTCCTCTACCTTGTATCGCTAAAGGGCAGGTCATGAATGCCCTCACTAAGGTCAAAAACACAGCATCTATGGGACCTGATAACATCCCAAGCTGCATCCTACATGTGCTCAAACAAGAATTAGCACACCATCGGGTACTGTTTTCAATCACAGTCTAAGCACTGGCTTCATCCCAGCTGAATGGAAAAAGGCCACCATTATCCCCTTGCACAAAGATGGTGCTTCCACTGACCCCGGGAACTATACACCTGTTAGCCTGACTATCTTTATGTGCAAGGCCATAGAGCATATCATCATAGATCTTATCAACAAAGATAAAGGTAATCTCCAAGCACTTGACCCTTCTCAGTTTGGATTTGTCTAAAGGAGATCATGCCTGTTAAACCTGGTAGACTTCTTTGAGACAGCCACGAAAGCCCTTGACGAGGGGAAATCTGTGCATACAGCCTACCTAGACTTAGCCAAGGCTTTTGACACTATCCTCTACTCAGGCATCATTGACAAACTCACCCAGCTAGGTATCCACCCTTATATCATTAGATGGGTCACTAAATGACTCACTGATAGAACCCATATAGTCAAAATAGGGGAATCCAGCAGCAGACCTGTAACCAGTGGTGTTCCACAGGGATCAGTCCTGGGACGTCTACTGTTTGGAATATGTTACAAACTAAAACTAAAGGTCTGTGGCTGACAAAGTTTGCTGTTGATGCTGACTGCAAGCTGGAACGGTCATAGAATCCTCAAACTGTGTTAACATCCTACAAGAGGGTCTTACACAAACAAATGATTGGTGCCAAAGTCATGGCCTTAAACTCAATGCAAAAAAAAAAAAGTGTTATTAACCCTTTCAGTAACAGGGACATTCCTGCTAACTACCACATCAGTAACAACACCCTAAGTATGCACTCAGTGGTGAGATAGCTGAGCACACTGGTCAACAGCAACTTTACCTTTGATCACCATATCTCCACAGTGGTAAGAAGGGCATGTTATATTGCTCATCTCATAAGTAAGGGCATTGTCTCCAGAAAAAAATAGAAGTTATAACCTCTCTGCACTCTTCCCTCATCAGGCCAGTAATTGAGTACAGTGCCCATTTTGGTATGTACCTTTCCAAGCACCTCACAAGGAAAATTCAAGGTCTTCAGCATCTGTCCTGTGAGAATCATCTGAAATCACTGTTACTTTATTCTGTTTCATACAGGCTACTCAGAGGTAATCTCTGCCTTGCATGTAAGGCAATCTTTGACCCTGCTTTATTGGAAATACTGCATATCCTTAAGTCAAATTGTACATGGATTACTCGCTCTAAAGGCCTTAACCTGGTGTGTGACATTAATAGAACCTGCTTTTGTCTCACAGAGGTTACCACACCTTTGGAACAGACTCCCACTTCATGTCAAGCAGACCACCTCACTGGCTCTCTTCAAACACAATCTGGATAACTGGATGGGTAACTGTAAATTCACCCTGGGGGTTCCACCTGTGTACCTCTTGGACAGGGGTGATAGGTGCTGATTCTGGAAATAAGGGTAAAACTTGGCTAGGCTTGAAAGGGCCCTAGGGTCATTAGCCTAGTAACATCCTATGATCCTATGCAGGCGATTTGCATTTTTAAATGAATAACTGCTTTTAGAAAAAAAGTTCTATGCACTGATAAAGGGTGAATAACCTGAAAGCTTTGCTGAGTTTAATTAAAGAACATTTTTGCACTAGTGTTGAGCTCGGATGTGTTTCTTTGTATTTTAACATTTGATACACCCAATGACTATAAACCTTAAATTGCATCTCCTGGATCTATCATCCAATTCTACAAGTTTTTGCATCAGTTCTACTTGTTTCACATCATATTCTGCCATTTTTCTTTTTATTTCCCTTTTGTTGGACTATTTCAGTGATATCATCTGAATGTCTTGACAGGGCATCTTCAATATCTTAAAGTTTTTTATTATTAGTGGCAATATATTCAGTCAATGTACCCCTAATTTTGAAGATCTCAGCATGCTCCTGATGAGGCTTTCTTTCAAATGGGACCAGTGCAGACTCTCCTGATCCTTCCATGGCTTACCAGTTTTCACACCACCCTCCTACATTGCCCTCAGTCACTTTTTGGATAAAAGTATATTTCTATTTTTCCTTTTTGCCAAACTTTTCTTCTGTATGCAGTTCTTCTGCTTATCATAAATACTTCAGCAGCCTAACTCAATTATCAGTTTGAGAAAATGCCTGCTTTTTTTCTAGTTTTAGCACTATTTTAACCCTGAGCTCTATTTTTAGCTCCCTACACTATCATTGCCACATCAGGCATTCACTCCCTTACTTTCTTTGACGGTCATGCCTGACTGTTGCAGGTCTTCTCTCATGCACTCTATCCATCTTATGGCTGGACATCCTTATCTCCCCTTGCCTTCTTTCTGTTGCTGCTAAAATTTGCTTTACCAGATCACTTACATTCAGCTGGAGAAATTAAAACATGAACAACCCATAGTAATCTGTTTTTACTGACCTTCTCTGAAATTAGAGTTACTATAGCTTCACCTCTGATGTCCTAATTTTTTTTGTCTGTCCCATAGTTTGCATTCTACTACCTGACTCAGACTCTTCATCTTCATCGCTTCAAACTTCAACTGCTCTACCTTTACTGCCCAGGTTTCTGAGCCATACAGGAGCACTTGTACATACCACTATTTTGCACACCATACTTTTCAATTGTTTTGGAATTTGTCTATCACAAAATATCCCTGAAACTTCAACTTCAAGTTTATTGAAGTGCCAGAGCTCAATCACTTTACATTTTGCATAGAATATAACAATAACGAATAAGTAAAAAAAAAAAAATAAATAAATAACACTAGTTAATGGTACTAGTAAAATGTACATAATTATAAAACTATCATAATAAACATTCTAAGCCTAAAACTGGTAACTAATAGAATAATGGAAACCTAATTCAAACAAATGTACATTTAGTCCATGCTTAAAGCCATCCAGAGTGCGAAAGTCCAAGAATTAACTAAGAAGAAGGCTCCACAGAAGAGGGCCTTGACAACTAAAGACCCTGCAATCAGAGATTCCAGGTTGTACGATGGGACAGATAAAGGACCCTGTGTACTAGAGCACAGATTTTTGCAAGGTCTGTACCTGGACACGAGGCTTTGTAAATAGGGTGCTCCCAGTCTATGAAGGGCTAAGTATACCAGAACAAGGACTTGTATATAACCTACTCTTTAATTGGTAACCAGTGCAAACTCCACAAAAGTTGGTGTAATGTGATGTGCTAACAGACTCTGGTCAGTAACTGAGCTACAGTTGTAGGTGGGCAAGTTCCAAGTCTGACAAGCCAGCATACAAGAGAGGAGATGACTACACGTGCCACAGTGTGAAGATCTCAAGTTGGAATATGTTGCTTAATCAGGGTGATATTTCACAGATGGAAACATGATGACTGGCCACCACTGCTGTGATCTTGATCTTTAGTGTTGATCTATCATTGATCACAACAAATTTCTGGACTGTGGTCACAAATGAAAGTTTCTCTCCACAGGAAGAAACATCTAGGAACAAAGTTGGCAGAGAGTAGTCCCTAAGTGTAGCATGCATTATTTTGGCCATAGTCTTACAGGTATCAAGCTTAACCCTGTTCTGACCATCCAATCATAGATGAGTTCCAGATCTTGAGACAGATTCTTTGGTTCATAAGTTCATAGGAGATTACTAGACTAATGCCTTAAGAACCTTTACAAGCCTAGCCAATATAATCAGATTTTACCAAACATATGTTCCTTAGGGGCAAAAGGATGGCATGGATTTGTGCCTTTGCATTGAGCATCTTACAGATTGTCCTTGTCTATAAGGGACATAGGCACTACCCCAGGTGTGAGTTTGCGATTCTCCATCCATTGATCAAAATTGCATTTGAAGAGGACCAGGGAATGGCTCTGCTTAATTTGAATTAGACACCTTTTCCAAAAAAGGGACAATCTCTGAAAGACATACCTGTCTCTGCAGCATGTTGTATCGCTGACTAAATATTAGATCCCTAGATCGTGAGGTCATGTGACCATCCCATCTGAGAGAATGAGAGGTAGAGCTGTGTGTCACCAGTATAACAATGATATTACAGATATCCTAAATAGATAGCATTGTCTAGTGGCAGTAAATACATAGTGAAATGCATTAATTATGGCTGCTGAAATGATTATCAGCAATCATGCTGACAGAAGTTGATTGGTACTTAATCTGCAGTGCCATTTGCTTCCCCTAAGGGCTTGCTTCCAAAATAGCTGATGCCAACTCCCCTGGGCTTAACTAACTTGCAGATGTCTTGGAAAATATCCATGACTGGATGGATGTCTTGGTAAAATATCCATGACTGGATGGTCAGTAATAAACTTGACAATTCCAAGATGGTGGCAATAATAATTCATGCCACACTTAAGGACTCATATGGCAGTCTTTTTAACAGATATTACTTACTGTGCTAACAATTTGTGTTTTTGTATCAATGGTGCATGATTTAGGAATGATGGCAAGCTGACATTAAAGGACCACATCTCACCTGTCATCAGATTTTCTTGTTTCCATCTTAGCAAAATTTCCCTTATTAAATATCTTGCTGCCAACTTCTGATCTTCCTGCACTGGCACCTGCCATTGTCTCCTGGGTGGATTATTAGAATGCTCTGTGCCTGGGGTTTAAAGAAATTGAATTTGATTGCATGCATTGATTACAGAACTCTACATACCAATTATTCACTGGAGTACTGAGGTGCCATCGTCTTACCCTAGTTTTGGTGTAGCTTGCACAGGTTGCCCATTAGACAGTGGATTACATTTGAAATACTTGTGCTGCTTCATTTATCCCTACATAGTTTGGGTCTCCCCATCTATACATCTTTTGACCTGGTATTACACAACTCAGTCCCTGATATCAGCCTTCCAAGGGCTGCTAGGAGTTCCTTATGTATGTTTTTAGTCCTCTACAACTCTGTCATTTGTTTGTTAAAGTCCTTACTTTTGGAGCTTGTTATCTGGTTAGGTGAAGGCGTCCCCAGTACATGCCAGTTTTAAGCCCTACTTAAAGAGTTATTTATTTAATTTAGCCGTTAATTGTGAGTGCTTATTTGATTATCAATGGCCCTTTTCAGTCATTATTTCTTAACATTTTTACTTCTTTTTAATATCTTCTGTCTGTACTAATGATGTGCTTTATTATTTTTAGCCTAGAGTTAACTTACTATTAATTCCTGAGCTTTTTGTCACATAATAATTGCATTCCATTAATTATACTAATGTCATTATTGCTATGTTTATTTATTAATGTATGTATGTATTTATTTATTTAGTATTGGCTTTTAATTGTGTTTTTTTATTTTTTATGTGTTGCAGGCACCATAATAAAGTTGAAGTTAACTATTTTCTTAGACATAGGTTATTTATGTAAATGTAGTCTTTACGGCTGGGAGCAACATTTCAAAAATATATATTTAAATAAGTATATAGGGAGTTTTTTTTAAAAAAAGAAACATTTTAAAATTTAAAACTCCAGTAGTGAGGGCAGCAATTGGAGGCTATAAATACATATGTGATTTTTGTATGTGGTCCTGGAACTATCTAGGAGAGGGTCCTCCTTTACAAATGGTATTATTACAAAGTAAAGTTTTGCAGATATTCCTCATTGGGGATATGCCCATACCGGAACATATCTGGCATTTACATATTTAACATTAAGTAATTTTTTATGCTTTTAAGTGTGTTCCTTTTACACTAAATGGTACTGATGGAAAATAGATTTTAAAGATATGGTTCAGCAGGGATAAGTTCATATCAAGATGCATTTGGTACACATATAACTTAAAAAAATCTAATGCTTTTAAGCTTTTTTATTCTAAACAGGTGGTAGAAATGTGCTGAGTCACAAACACTTCATTTTAATAGTCATTCAGCTGGTGTAATAATCCTACTTAGAAAATATACGTGGTGTAGGTATAGTTAAGCAGGATCTATATAAAATGCATACATAACATGTTTTTCCTAGGTGAACCACAAATCCTCACTGTATAGTGCCTTAGAAATCAATTGTTTTTTTCTTAAAAGAGCAAAAATAAGGATTGCTCTAGTATGCAGTGTGTTGTTTTGTGGAGTTTCTCCTTTCCTCTGTGTTGTACAACCATGGATTTGGTATATATAACTTTGGGAGTAAGGGGACTGTACCACATGTGGAGGAAAAAGGGTTTGCTCATGCAAAAAATGTTTTCTATCTGTGGCATTGCAATGAATGGTACACATATGTTTAAATCACTTATGATTGCTAAAATAATTGCTAACTGATTACATTTGGATGCCACGTAGTAGAAGTATTTTCCTTTGTCCTGAATTAAAAAGGGCCCTGTTGGCCACTGGTATATTATCAAAATAGTATGTATTTGGGTAAGTGAACTAGTCTGTTGCAAGTAAGTTCTTTCTAACAAAAAAGGGAAAATGATTAAATTACATATGTATTTGGTAGGATAACAGAAACTTACTGTACCTATAGAAGACACCCAGGGTCAGGTAAAACAGGCATATGCCACTCAAGCAGCAATCAGAAGTTGGGACTGGACATGAGACAATGAAGATGTGAGGCAGAAACCGTATATTTGACTCATATGCTGCCACATATTAATATGATATTATGTGATATGACAATTATAAAATGTATGCTAATGTGCTGTATCACAGTAGTGCAGTAATTAAGGTTTTTCAAGTACTTGGTGTCTACCACAGATCTCCTCTCAAACTTTAATTTCCATACAAAAAATAAGACCCAAGTTCTCAATCACTAACCTAATACTCAATATCATCTACTACCAAATAACTTATCTTACCAAAGAATGCATATGCCTTGTTCTAACTCAAGCCCAAATACAAACCCTCTTGCAGGCAGAATCAAGATGGTGAAAGTATAACAACAACAGAGAGGAGCTCTGCAGCTTTAGTGTTCAGTTTTAGGGAAAGTGACAGGAATATATTTAAAAACTGGTCTGAACAATACTAAAATCACTTCTGTGAATACTTGCCTGGAAGATTATTGTAAGAAAAATAAGTTTACTGCTAAACACTTTCTCAAACTTGTAGTCTTGCAACAGTCTTCAGATGAGCACATAGAAACCCACTACAGGAGAAATGGCAAGAAATTCATCAGGTATTATCCTCGCTACAATAACTTACCTTCAAATTCGATAATTTTCAGCCATATAAAAGCTCTCTCCAAAGAACTTATTTGACTCTTATGAATGCTTACTGGCTTCCTGTTACTGAATGAGACACTTCCCTCTTTACTTCATTTATATCCAAACTTCTTCAAAATAACTACTTTCACCTTTACAGAAAAAATGGAAAATTAAAACAATTATCAACCCTCTGTATATCTGAATAATGATTTGGTTTGCTTAGTCAGGAAATAATTTATTTTATATTCCACAGAAGAACATTTTCAGAAGTAACCCAGTCTGAATTATTTTTCAGCACAACTTAGAAATACCATTGAATTATAAGCATTTGAAGTGCAGTTACTAGATTACCTCTGCAGTTCTGCAAATCCAACGAATAATGCAAGATCAATTAAACAACATGCCAAAGGATCTTTTCCTGCCCTCACCTCCAACAAATAAGATCCATTTGAAACTTAGTTCAAATCTGAAACATGTTACACCTGGGTAGCATGCTACCTCAATCAGTAATGTAATGCATCAGTTTCAGAAAAGGGCTCTGAGATTCCTGAAATTGCTTGTACTAATGAGAAACATCAGAGACCTACAACTGATTCTGTAATGCAAGGTCGACTTGCAACACTGTTGGACTTAGAAATTATACATTGGCATGAAACACTTTTGCAAAATCTTTAGTGAATGGTGTACCTCATTCAAATGACTGGGCTTTACCAGATTAAATGCTCCATCTATAAATCTGCTATAGAAATGTAGGCAGCACATAGTAGAAAAGCCAGCAGCCCATAGTACAAGTACTGTCCTATAGGAGGAGCTACATTGCAGGCTGCAAAGTGGTTGGTTGGGCAGCAGAGACTTGCACACATAGACGGTAATGTGATTTGTGAGCTGTCCCCATTCTATAGTGGGGACTACTCAAACTTTAATTTTTATTAAAATTCAGACCGCTCTTTAGTGGCCCAGTCCCTCAATATACCCCCAGTATATCTGTGGTCTTAACAATGCATGCATGGAAGAAATTCTACCATCATGAATGCAGTGTTACAGGTGACATTGTAGTGCATTTGTGTGTTGTCCTCTCCAACTGTATGCCAGGACTGGTAAAGCAGACAAAACAAATGACTTCAATACGAGTTTTAAAATATGGGTGAAGCTGTGAGGTTCATAAACATTTTGATATCATCGGAAATGTGAAATATTTTCATGTAGCTCACACTGTTCCATGCATAGATAAAGGGATTTGTTAGCATAAAATGTTTCTGAATTCCATTATCTATTTATGGCATAGTTTTCCAAGTAGAGATAGGAGATTCCAGCACAGTGTCCAAATCCTCCTATGCGGACTCCATTCCCTATCTGATGTAATATCAGGGAGTGGACAAGAAAACTATTTTCAATGTAGCACTGCAGGGTAGCAGAGGTTATCTGCAATGTTATCCCAGTTCTTTTGGAAACAGGTGGCTCATTTTAAATCAATTTTAAAAAATGATAAGACTTTCAAATAGAATATACTCATTGTAATACAACCACTACAGCCTGCAGAAAAATATCTAGCAAATTTTAATCCCATACTGATAGAACGTATGTTTCTTTTGTTGGCTAAATAAGGTATCATGAACATTTTTGCACATCATGGTGCTAAACTACTCCATGTTCCCCTGCTCCAGGTTTTTACAATTATAGGTATTTGTGTTATATGCAACACTGTTAATTCCAATGGAAATGATTTGTTACCATTTATAAAGTCTGAGACAGACTCATTACAATGCTCCTTTTATGTCTGACAATAATTATGCCATTGTTTTCTGAATCAGAATATAACAGATGTGTGATTTGCATTTAAACTTTGTAAAACCTGCAGCATGTAATCTAAAATATGTGATTTAATCGGCAAAATGTGTGTATATATGTACATATATGCATATACACATGTTGCATATATATCTATAAATGTATTTTAGAGCATTTATTATAACTGTAATTGCCTTAATATTGCTACAACCCAAGTGCTCTAGGTTGCACTGCATCTGAAGTCTTTGTGTGTTTTAGCTGCTTTTCTGTATATATAGAATTCTCTGTATATGTAGACTAGCTACTTATTCTGCTGTAAAATAAACACTGTAACCAACTTAAAACAAAAACGAAACTCAAAAAGCCAGTCCTAGATGCAAACCCAATGACCACTCAGGAACAATGTATTAGCACTTTCATCCACTATTTATTCCGTGAACTTCTTCAGAAACAAAAATTTACCCCACCCTAACTTCCTTTTATATCAAATACCATTAATCTAATAAGAAATGACTTCAAAACAATCAATAATTGTTATACAATATTCTCAAAAGACTTTTGGTCTATTTAAATGTATATTGTCTTTAAATCAATAAAATAACTTGTTATAAAACTATTTAAATAAAACCAATATGTCAGTATTTACAAAACAGCAATGTTAATGTTATCTGTTTACTAAAAAACATTTTAAATTAAGTCCTGGTGCATTATCTGTACCCAAAAATAGCTGCCACAGTGTTTCTTTTGTTTAGATCACCTTCAAACACAATCTTCTCTATTTTTTCCAAGACAAAAAATTCAAACCTTTTAAAGTCAGTACATATTAAAATGTTTAGCTAGTGAATCTGTTTTATCTTTGTTTTTTATGGCTAAATTGTGTTAGTATATCCTACATTCCAAACTTCTTGTCATTTTTTCCAATGTGATAATTGTCACATGATACACAATTAGCCATGTAAACTACATATTCACTGTTGCAATTATAGTAATCTTTTGCCCAAAGAGTTTGATTCGAATGACTTAAAGTTATGAAAGAAGTGTTGCTAATAAACCTATATTGTTTGCAATTTCTACATGCGTATGTGCCTTTCTTATTACAAACTGATCTTATATTGTTGTTAACCCTGTTGTTTCCTAATTCTAACATGGACTTAATATTGGTCACTCTCTTGTAAGTGAACCTTGGTTTAGTACCTATTGTCGCAACTAACTCTTTATTTCCTAATAAAATTTTCCACTTGTTTTCTATAATCTGTTTGATGTACCACATTTCATTCATTATAGGTATAGGAAATGCAGTCATGTAATTACACACACCAGTTACTAAAGTGTTTGATGTACTATCTAACACTGGACCTATCATGATGTCACTAGAAAGCAATATGGGGGAAGCCACCCCCCTTCTCAAGACCATTACTTCCTTTTCTATTTTCTTTAACCATTCCGTGGTGTAACCTCTAGAAAGAAAAAGTGTTCTTAAAAATAAAACTTCCTTTTGAAATGTGTCATCATCAGAAGTTAGTCTACTCAACCTTATAATCTGCCCTTTTACAATTCCTTTTTTCATATGCTGTGGATGTAAACTGTCCTTATGTAGGTACTGGTTAGCAAAAACCAGTTTCCTGTAAACACTACTAGTAAACCTGTTTTTGTCTTTGTCCACTCTCAAATGTAAATCTAAATAGTTAATAGATTCACCAAAACCACTGATTTTAAATTTCAAAAAGTCAGTGGTAGAATTTAGGTCTTTTACCATGTCTAGAAACTCCTCATATGTACCTGTCCATAAAAAGAACAAATCGTCAATGTATCTATAATAAATTTGTACTTTTTGGTAACAAGGATGTTTGGTCAAATATTTCAACTCCCATTTGGCCATAACTAAATTTGCAAATGCGGGGGCTACCCTTGCCCCCATGGCTACTCCAGAAGTTTGTTTGTATAAGGACTTATTAAATTTAAAAAAGTTGTTATCCAAAACCAAGTCCATCAAACTACAGATAGTGTTGACTTTTACGTTACTAAAGTTAGTATACTTAGTAAGGTATTCTCTAAGGTACTCAACACCTCTTTTTTGGTCTATTGAGGTGTATAATGACTTAACATCCAATGTACCAAAATAAATTTGTCCTTTGTTTGAATCAAAATCCCTAAGAATTTCTAATAGATGCCATGAGTCTCTTAAATAATGTTTTGATTCCTGAACAACAGGGTTAAGAATGTAATCTAACCAGATATATATATTCTCTGTTTTGGATTGTTTTGCCGAAATTATAGGCCTAAAAGAAGGATTTTTTTGATCCATCTGTATTTTGGGAATACCAAAGAAGGATGCCATTTTTGGATGTTCAACCAATAAGTAGTTGTAACTTTCATGGTCTATTTCTTCTTGGCTGAACATGTCAAAAAGTGCAACATCCTCTTTTTGGTAACTTTGCTTAACTTCTCCTAGGTTAACTTTTTTGTAGGTGTTTGTGTCTTCTAACAACACTTTCAAAGAACTTACATAATCTTTGGTGTTCATGATTACAATTTTACCACCTTTGTCTGCTTTCATAGTCCTAATGTCAGAATTCTTACTCAAACTATATAATGTACTTTGTTCTTCTTTAGTAAGATTTTCTTTGTAACCGTGATGTGTAATTTTTCTAAATTCTCCTTCACAAATACTTTGAAAGACCTGAAGGGTAGATTGAAGGGGAGGGTTAAATTGATTTTTTAGGCTTGTCATCTAAAATTCTGTTATTAGTATTTTGTTTAACCACATCTTGCATAATGTAACTTAAATTTAACTTCCATAAATACAATCTGAAGTCCACTAAGAGTCTTCATATATTCATGTTACAAGCAGGAATAAATGAAAAGCCTTTTTTAAAACATTTTCTAAGTCACAAGAAAAGGAAATGTCAGACAAGTTAATAATATCAATACAATAGTTTTGCATGCTGTCTTGATTTACAATTTTTTCTTTTTCTTTTTCCCTTTCCCTTTTCCCTTCCCCCTGTACTGAGTGGAATTGTACCCCTTCAAAGTCTGTTTGTTCTGTGAATTGCCCAAATAAAAAGTGCCTTGACTGTGTCCTGTACTGGAAGTTTCAAGTGAAACTGCCTGGGCATAACTAGCCCTGTTGTCATTGTTTGATCTGTCCGAACTTGGACCTGCACTCAGTGTTACTGTCATGTTAAGTTTAACCTTCTCTGTGTTCAGTATAGAGTCATAATTGGTCAGTGTTGTTGTCACACAAAGTAACTTTCTCCTGACTGTGTTGATATCTAATGATTGTACCAAAATTTTATTACTTTCAGCACCATTAACATTAGTTCTCAACTTCTCAGTTGTTTTTTCTTGAACAATATAAGCCCGGTTATGTTGATATGCCATAATGTCTCTTTTAAGCTTGGATTGCTTCCTAGATACAATCGTAGCCCTGTGTCTGTCGGCCTTCGCCTCTACACCATTGTATATGACTAAAAAGTCTTTGAAACAATTATAGTTTTTTATATGTTCATCCAAAGACTTAATGTTCTCTTTCAACTTAGAGATTTCTTTCACATAATGTGCCACTAATATGCGCATCATGTTAAGACCCATTTCATTATACAAGTCAACAAGGAGTTTACTCAAATCGTCTCCCGGTGCCACACAATTGGGAAACTTGGCGATTCTCAAGCCCTGCGGCACCACCTTACGAGTGATACATTCCTCAAAATATTGAATCTCTAAATCAAGAGTTACATATTTGAAAACCAGTCTTTCCAGCTCATAAATAGTTTTTTTACAGTTTATACTGTCCAAAACAATGTTCTCATTCGAAGAGTTACTTACATTAGTTTTTTGTTTTGTTACTTCCACAGCAGTAAACGGATTGGCGTTCCGCTTGCAAACATAATTCCAAAAGTTCACTTCTCTCGAAGTGGTCGGTTTATTCGCACTAACTTGTTCAGCATTACGAATAGCCAGTGCCTCGTCATTTGTGTGATGAGGTGACGTCTGACCGCTTTCCTGTCTGGAACCAACCGCATTAGGCTGCTGCAAGGAAGCGCAGTGATCTAAACTCTCTCTCACTATCTGAACGATAGTGTTAATTAGTTCATCTTGATGACTGGATGTCAATGAAACACTTGTACCACTCTCGGGAACCGGGTGGGTAGATAAATTAAGCAAAGTGTCTTGACTGGATACTTCCAAAGCCATAGGTAGCTTCCAAGAACCGGAACAAAATAAAATAAAATAAACACTGTAACCAACTTAAAACAAAAACAAAACTCAAAAAGCCAGTCCTAGATGCAAACCCAGTGACCACTCAGGAATGATGTATTAGCGCTTTCATCCACTATTTAATCCTTGAACTTCTTCAGAAACAAAAATTTACCCCACCCTAACTTCCTTTTATATCAAATACCATTAATCTAACAAGAAATGACTTCAAAACAATCAATAATTGTTATACAATATTCGCAAAAGACGTTTGGTCTATTTAAATGTATATTTTCTTTAAATCAATAAAATAACTTGTCGTTAAGGACACTTTTTCTTTCTAGAGGTTACACCATGGAATGGTTAAAGAAAATAGAAAAGGAAGTACTGATCTTGAGAAGGGGGGTGGCTTCCCCCATATTGCTTTCTAGTGCCATCATGGTAGGTCCAGCGTTAGATAGTACATCAAACACTTTAGTAACTGGTGTTTGTAATTACATGACTGCATTTCCTATACCTATAGTGAATGAAATGTGGTACATCAAACAGATTATAAAAAACATTTGGAAAATTTTATTAGGAAATAAAGAGTTAGTTGTGACAATAGGTACTAAACCAAGGTGACCGATATTTAGTCCATGTTAGAATTAGGAAACAATAGGGTTAACAACAATATAAGATCAGTTTGCAATAAGAAAGGCACATATGCATGTAGAAATTGCAAACAATGTAGGTTTATTAGCAACACTTCTTTCATAACTTTAAGTCATTCGAATCAAACTCTTTGGGCAAAAGATTACTATAATTGCAACAGTGAAAATGTAGTTTACATGGCTAATTGTGTATCATGTGACAATTATCACATTGGAAAAACGACAAGAAGTTTGAAACATAGGATATACGAACACAATTTAGCCATATAAAACAAAGATAAAACACATTCACTGGCTAAACATACTTTAATATGTCCTGACTTTAAAAGGTTTGAATTTTTTGTCTTGGAAAAAATAGAGAAGATTGTGTTTGAAGGTGATCTAAACAACACATTAGAATGTAAAGAAACACTGTGGCAGCTATTTTTGGGTGCAGATAATGCACCAGGACTTAATGAATCTATTAATTTAAAATGTTTTTTAGTAAACAGATAACATTAACATTGCTGTTTTGTAAATATTGACATATTGGTTTTATTTAAATAGTTTTATAACAAGTTATTTTATTGATTTAAAGAAAATATACATTTAAATAGACCAAAAGTCTTTTGAGAATATTGTATAACAATTATTGATTGTTTTGAAGTCATTTCTTGTTAGATTAATGGTATTTGATATAAAAGGAAGTTAGGGTGGGGTAAATTTTTGTTTCTGAAGAAGTTCACAGAATAAATAGTGGATGAAAGCGCTAATACATCGCTCCTGAGTGGTCATTGGGTTTGCATCTAGGACTTACTTATTCTGCTGTGTTACTGCCTCTTAAATCGTTTTTCAGTTGTGCACTTGCCTTGCTTAATTTAAAAAGTTTTAAATTGCTAATTTTGTACAGTTTTAATTGCATTTACTGTTTAGGACTACACACTCAAGTGTGTTAGCCGTTTCTGTGTTTATTTACTGTATTATTGCATTGTTTAGCCTGTTTCAACAAAAAAAAAATACTATCTTGTTTGCTCGTTTCCCACCTTTTATAGCCAGTCCATATCCCAGGCTTTGCTTGTCTCAGGACTTTATTTTCTGTGCTCAGAGCTATCCATACCTTGCTGTGGTAGAGGGAAGTCCTACTGTTTACCAGTGGGACTGGTGAGCATTGTACTGCCTATCTAACGCTAGAGGAGTGGTTTCCAGCTCTGAAATTGTAATTTTATTAGCCTTTTTGGGCTGATTTCTATCCCTTTCAACTTTCTGGCTTAAAAATGCATGTGTTTGCACATTTTTCACATCGTGCAGCACTGTGAGGCTACAGTTAAACTATTCCAGGTGCCAGAAAGTCTGCTCTTCAAATTTTCCCTTAGAACTAGCTGGTTTCTCAGTAGTAGCACTAAAATCTGAACCCCTGTGACTAGCACTTGCTATAGAACCTGCTGGAAAGCACTAGGAAGCCTGAAACTGATTCAAGCACTCAACTCTCCTTGTCAATAAGGAGAAATTAATCATAGGCACTAAACAGCCTATAATTGCAAAGTACCTTGCAAAGGTAAGGGAAAACAACTCTTAAACTTTACAAAAAAGCACCTAAACAGGCATGTCCAAGGGTCAGCTTCCGGTGATTTCTCCTGTCCACCTGGTGAATCTGGGCATACTGGGGCAGTGCGGCAACTGCCTCATGTACACAGACAATCCTCTCCTCCTGCCACCCAACACTACAACCTGCAAGAGATGCACTTACATAGCCAAACTGGAAGCAAAGCTCTCTCCGGCCAAGATTGTGCTATACAGTCAAGAGGAGAAAGTTAACATCTGCATTACACCTCAAGCAACTCATAGCCCTTCAAAACCCACACCATCAACACCCACACATAGCAACACTAAACCCACATATGTGGAGGCCCTTAACATTAACCTGCCCAAGCAACAAGGACCTTCGAAGCCGAAACGCAAACACCAGTCACAACCAAAGTGACACATAGCTCACAACACCAGTTTGCCACCCAACAACAGCCCCTAAGGCAAGACAATGTACCCAACACTTTAGTCATAGGTGACTCTATAGTCAGGCACACTGATGTCCCACTCACCAGGCTGAACAAGGAGAAAATTACAGTCAGCTGCCTCTCAGGTGCCAGGATCCGCCACATAACGCATGCACTCAAGTCACTCCACAACAAGTACAAATACGACTCTGTCATTGTCCATGCTAGAGTGAATGACTTGAGACGTACCTCCCTGGACTACATGAAAAGAGACATGGAAGAGCTCCTGGATCATGTGACACAGGCAGGTATGACCCTAGCCCTGAGTAGCATCCTGCCTTTGCCCAGAATGATACCACAGTATAAGGACAAAATAACTGACTTTAACAATTGGCTAAGCTTCTGGTGTCATTCAAAGGGGATCCAGTATTTGTCTGCCTGGGAAGACATGATTGACAAACCACGATGCTTTGCCAGAGATGGTCTGCACCTGTCACCCCTGGGATTCAGGTTACTGGCTAAAACTCTTTCCACCCTTATAGTGCCTTTTTTAGGCAAGGTTCAAAGGATTAAGCCACAACCATAACAGATACAAGCATGCAAAATCTGAAGGTAATGCTACTCAATGCTAGAAGTCTAAACCTCAAAATGCACTCTCTCGAGGCACTCCTAAAAATGGAGAACATTGATATCTGTGCAGTAACTGAGACCTGGTTCAAGTCTCCAGAGCGCACCCCTACAGTAGCAGGCTACAATTCTTACTACACTTTTCGGCCACAAAACCAAGACCGAAACACTAAAGGTGGGGGAGTGTCCATATTCACCAAGGATATTCACACCTCCAGGCTAGTTGCCCAACACAATGCATCTGAAATTCTCCAGGAGCAACTAACACTAGGTAAGACTGCAATCCAAATTGTAGCTTGCTACAGTTCCCCCACCATGCCCCAAGATTCTCACTACACCTTTCTAAACATACTGGAAAATATTAAGATGCAACCAAACACCCTAATACTGGGTGATTTCAACTACCCTGCCATTAATTGGGAAAACTACTCGGGTACCAACTCTTTTTCCCAACAGTTCTTGGAATTCATAAATTCCAACGCCCTGGATCAACTAATCCATTGTCCCACCAGGGGCTCCAATATTCTAGACCTGGTCATTACCAACATGGGAGATAGATGCTCCACACCAGTGGTCACCCCCTCATTGGTCATGTCTGACCATAAGCAAATCACCTTTGACATCCACATCCCACCCCCACCCCCCAGTAACGAAACCTCCTTAAAAAACTTCTCCAAAGCCAACTTCATCCTACTGAAATCAGAAGTGACAAACTTCACATCACCCACGCAGACGGGATCTGGAAGTTCGACTGCAGAATCCTACACTAAGGCACTGTACGAGCACATCCACTCGTGCATGAATAGTGCCATCCCAAATAGAACCAAGATGCTCATCTCCAAAAAAAGGAAGCCAATCTGGTGGTCCCCTGCTATAAACAAACTATACAACAGAAGGAAGAAACTGTTGCAGAAAAGAGGAAAATCCCAGGATGCAAAAAACACCCTTACCAGCCTCAGTAAGAAGTTGAGATCCCTCATAAAATCTTCAAAGGCTAGTTACAAAAATAAAATTGCCAACGATTCCAAAGACAACCACAAGGCATTCTATAGTTATGTCAAGAATCTAAATGGCAATGCTCAGATCTGCTCTGAGCTACAACAGAATGGCATTAAATATACTGATCCCAAGGATATTGGCAATATCCTGGCAGATCATTTTAGTGCCAACTTCACCCCCCTCTCACCCCCTAAAGGGCCCATCTCAATACCAAAAGATTGCCAAATTCTGATAATTATGGCCACACAGGTAGAAACCGCACACTCCAAAGCTAAGAATACAGCATCCATGGGACCAGATGACATCCCAGGCTGTGTACTACATGAACTACAAAATGAACTGGCACCTCACCTAAGTGTCATTTTTAATCATAGCCTCACCTCAGGCTTCGTGCCCACTGACTGGTGCACAGCTACAGTTATCCCGCTCCACAAGGGAGGATCCGCCTTGGATCCCGGGAACTACCGTCCCATCAGTCTGACAAGCCTGATCTGCAAGGGCATGGAATGCATTATCATGGAACTTATAAACAAAGACATTGGCAACCTTCAAACACTGGACCCCACCCAGTTTGGGTTTGTGAAGGGCCGATCTTGTCTCCTGAATCTGATTGAGTTCTTCGAATCAATCTCCAGAGCTGTGGATGAGGGTAAGGTGGTCCACACAGCCTATCTGGACCTCACCAAGGCCTTCAACACCATCCCCCACTCTGGAATCATTGATAAACTTACTAAGCTGGGCATAAATCCCTACATCACTCGATGGGTTGCCAACTGGCTTACTGACAGAACCCAGACTGTAAAAGTAGCCGACTCCAATTCCAGCTCCAGACAAGTGACAAGTGGAGTACCTTAGGGTTCAGTCCTGGGAACACTCTTGTTTGGCATCTACTTCTCTGAAGTATAGGCCAACACTAAGGGACTCTGGCTAACAAAGTTTGCAGATGACTGCAAACTGGGAGCCATTATTGAATCTCCAAATGATGTGGATATTCTACAAAAGGGCCTTACAGAAACAGATGTCTGGTGCCAGAGCCATGGCCTCAAGCTTAATGCCAAGAAATGTATAGTTATCCCCTTTGGAAAAAAACATGTACCCATGAATTACCACATAGGTGGCAGGACAATAAACATCGAAAGTGTGATGAGAGACTTAGGGACACAGGTGGACAGTGGTCTCACTTTCGATAAACACATCGCCACAACAGTCAGGAAATTCTTCTATGTGACACGCCTCATCACTAAGGGCTTTTCATCCAGAAAAAAGGAGGTCATTGTCCCACTGTACTCATCCCTCATTAGACCCATTATAGAGTATAATGCCCCGTTTGGTATGTACCTCACAAGACATCTGCAATAGCTGGAAAGGCCACAGAAATACCTCACTAAAAGAATCACAGGCCTATAGCAGATGCCATATGCTGACCGTCTAAAAAAACTCCAGCTATACTCTGTGGCATATCATCTACTCAGAGACGATCTCTGCTTAACATACAAGGCCACGTCAAACCCTGAGCTGTTGGACATGCTCCACTTAAAGAAATCCCAATCCCTCAGAGCCACATGCTCCAGGGATCTAAACCTTGTCATCACAATGAACAAAACATGCTGGAGGGATAGGTTCCTGACCCAGAGACTCCCCATACTCTGGAATAGACTGCCCATACATGTCAAGCAGAGCGCCTCATTGGCCCTCTTCAAAAGGAACCTTGATGATTGGATGGGAGATAGGAAATTCACCCCAGGGATCATGTCAGTCACCCTGCTAGACAGGGGTCCAGAGAAATAAATATTGTGGGAAGAAATATCCAGGGAATTGTTATGGCTAGGCTTGCATAGGCCCTAGGGCTGATAGCCTAGTACCAACCTATGAACCTATGAACCTATATATATATATATATATATATATATATATATATATATATATATATCTATATACATTGTCAGCCTTCAGAAATAAAAAGGTAGGTTGTAGGAGGGGATCATATTGAGATAGCTCTATATGCAGATGATATATTCATCCATTTAACAAACCCTGATAAGGATTTAGGTAAACTGTTAGAAATCTTAGTTAATTTTAGCAGATTCTGGGTTCCAAGTTGAATATAAATAAAACCAGAACAGTAGCACTTAACTAAAATCCCACAGATAGCCCATGCAGAAACCACCCCATCTCTGGGAGAGATGGGATCTACTTTACCTGGGATACAGTTGTCCTATATGATGCAATAAACAGTGGAAATCAACAATGAAAGAATATTGGTTAAGGGCAAAGAGATGACTAGCAGATGGAAAATAAAATGTAGACTTCTCCCAAATGGTTACATCAGTAAAAATGATGCAGCTTCCACAGATTGTGTACTTATTTCAGGACTGCCAAGAATTAAAACAATTTAAGTAGCATCTGATATGTATTTTTGAAAAGATGTGTGTAGGAAGGGTGTAATTTGATCAGTGGCCCTCGAGAATCAGTTCTTCATAGAGCTAAAGAGACTGGTACCCAGGTTTATGTGGAAGAATGGCACAATCAGGATTGTTTGGGAAAAAGTTAAACTGCTGAAAGAAAGATGAGATTGAGGGCTGCCAGATTTCAATTTCTATTGGACAGTAGCTCAGTTGAGAATATTTTGAATTTAAACAACTTAGCCCCAGGAAGCAGAGTGAACAAGAATCTTGAAGGAGTTATCTACCACAACCAAAAGTTACCAAGTCAGTCATTTTGAGATGTAGGATTCAGTGGAAACAATACAATGTTTAATGCAGTCTCTGAGGCATTATGGTGGTCTTTGAAAAAGTTGGGGATAGACACGTGGGCCAGCAGATTGGATCCAGTACATTTAGGACTAATGTCACACCAAAATAAATCACAGAAATACTTTAATAGATTGAGGAATTAGAGTTGTTATATTGGGATCAAATGGAAAGGGAAGGAAAAACAGTAGAGTTGGAGACAACTAGGCATAGAAGCCATTTTCCATAAGGAGATTTATTGACTTTAGAGGATTGATGAAGATCACAAAGTGACTGTGGAGTAGTCTGGAGGGTGCAATCAGAGTCCTACACTAGACAGACATCTTACAGGCTTATAGGGGAGGGGAGATAGAAGTTAAGTATGTGTTAAACAAAATATACTCTGAGCTTAGAAAAAATTGGAAAGAAAATGGATGGGAAACAAAAACAAGGCTGGGAGAATTTTCTGAGAATACTGATCTTGGAAAATGAATGAAGAAAAGATTTAGATAGGATTAATAAGTACTAGTAAGCCTCAGGAATGTCATTGTTTTCCGGGCATGCTGTCATAATTATTTTTATAGCCACAGATCTTGATTTTCATGTTTTCGGGAACTCTGAGTCAGTGATGGAGATGTGAGTGAAGTTTGATTGTGATATGTAGTTATATTTTTGGGACTGCCAAGAATTAGAACAATTTAAGCAGCATCTCATAGGTATTTTTGAAAAGATGTGTGCAGGAAGGGTGGAATTTGATCAATACGCATACTTTTTTGGAATGCCTGTAAAGGGGAAGTGGATCTAGGTAGAAAGAGCACTGTGTGGGTTAATTTTGCTGCCAACTAAAACGACAATTGTACACAATGGAAACAAAGACCATGCCCCAAATGGGGAAATATTAGATGGGATTTTGCAAGAAGTAATTCAGATAGAGCTTTGGGATGTACATTTTTGTGCTTTAATAAACTTTAAAAAGATGTTTTAACAGACAGGATACATTTACACAAATTGTAGAGACTCACAAGAACCATTGGAGAGATCCCAAAAGTAGCTGGTGACCAGTAACACAAAAGAAAAAAGATCTAGCATTTTCCTGATATGTTGTTATTTTTGGACAACGCTACCAAACATATGCTCAAGAAGCGAATTATCTTTATTTGTACAAACATAATTCTGAGAGAAAGGCCCATCTCAATATATCTGGGTACAAATATTCTATCTGAAAAGTTTTATTTTGAATTAACCTAGTTTGAGGAGATGTATTAACAAGCTTTTTATAGGACTGCCATAATTGCAAAAAAAAAAATCAATATTTGGCAAATTTACAAGAAATGATTGGGCTGGGTCTACTGTATATGCTTGCTTAAATATCATGAATGTGTCATTACTAGTTTAAAAATAATGGTTTTAGTTTAATAGCCCTACAATAATTGGATTAAATTATATCTATAGCTGTATTTAATTTAACCTGTCAGCTTCCCCAAGTAATTGTGAAAAGGGAAGCTGGAATATATTATACCACCTGAATAACCTGACCCAGTATTATGCCATAGTTGTTAAAGATCAGTAAATAATACTTTCTCCAGAAAATATATGCCATGGGACTCAGAAGAATGAACACCATCCAGAGAACTTTTCCTTTTTTTTTTTTTTTTTTTTTTTTTTAAGAATTTGGCATATCAAAAAAAATCCAGTCTTTATATTTATACATCCTGGAAGAAACAAGGGTGTTAAATGTGAAGGACTTGAATAAATCTCACAGATTTTTTCATAAGCTGTTGAAACTTGAAACTTCATAGATTGAAAAAAAAAAACTTTTAATCTGTCACCCTTAAAAATTAATCTTACATGAGCATTACTATTGTGTACAGAATAAGAAATTAAAGTTTTGATCTTATTTGGGTTGATAATATAATCAGTGATATATTCTAATTGTAGAGCTAATTGGAAGAAAGCTCAGATGGATTTATTTGACCTCTGAAACTGTGAATAAAAGATCATCTGTGAAGACAAAATATGTATCATGAATTCCAGAAAATGTGCTACACATTATACCTCTAGTGCCTCGAATAGACAGTAAAAATGGGTTTGGCCTTTGCTTCATCCTGTAAGTCTCTCCACATAGCTGTCTCTTTACATTTAAGGCATTCCTATAGAATAACCTAGGGGTTTCACCTACATAAGATAAGGTTTTGTCATCAACAGTTAAAAATTTCCAGTTTCTATGTATAATATCAGAAATAGAGTGTACATCACTGGTATATTTCAAACCAAATCTTAACTTAGTGGTTTGCTGACAATTTTTCTGACAACTAACTTGAGAATTCTGTGTTAGATAAGGCTTATAGACACTATTTCTACCATCATTCTATTCATATCTAGCATAGTTTTGTCATAGCCCCTTCATAGAAAGTTGCCAGTCATATCTTCCAAGGTGAACTCAAATTTGGCATCTGAGGTGCATAACCTTGAGGCTCACATAAACTGTTCTTTTACTAAATTAGTATAAATGTGCCTGGGATGCATGTTGTCTCTAGTTAACAGATTATTCTTCCAACACTTTTTGCAATAAAGACAGCTATCCAATATCCCATTGGTGTCAATTTCCAAGTGCACATCCAAGAAATCAATTGCCACATTAGAACACAGCATAGTAAAGACTAGGAAGTCAGTGGTATTGTTCAGGTATTCAACAAATAAGTCCAAATCTGACTTAGGACCCTCACATATTATAAACACGTTGTCAACAAAACGATGATAGAAAGCTAGATAATTTAACTGTTAATGAGAAAACCTTATCTTATGTAGGTGAAACCCCTAGGTTCTTCTATAAGAATGCCTTAAATTTAAAAAAACAGCTATGTGGGGGGACTTACAGGATGAAGCAAAAGGTTGATTTGCTGCTTATGAGGGTTGGCACTTATGTCTGTCGTAATTGCTGCATATGTAACTTTATTTCTAAGGAACATACTTTCAAGCAGCCTGAGTTAAATTTTGTCTTTATACCCTATAAGTACCATGATTGTTGTACTGAGAATGTTGTCTGTCTAGCTATCTGCAATTCCTGCACAAGATTTTATGTAGAAAAAACTAACAAAAAGCTAAAGGATAGAGTTAGGAGACACCTATGTCACATTAGAAAGGGTGATATTAAGAATGCTTTAGCTAGGCACATTGTAGAACATTCAGGTCATATATTTACTTTTAACATTTTGCAAAAGTTAGTTGCTGATAGCAGGGGAGGTGACATATTGAAACATACTGAACATGCTGAGTTACTATGGATTCTTAAACTGCAAGCTGACATGTATCCATGGCTGAATGGCTCCATCTCTTTAACACCTGCATTAGAGAGAAGCAAATTGATTTGTTAATTATTTTATTGGTTCTATTATGTGATTATTTATGTATATAAGCCTGCTTTTTGTACTGTGTTTTATATCTGATGAAGTTTTCATTTTAGAACGCAAAAGCGCTTATCTTTTATTAAACTTGATGTTTTTAGCTGTGGTGGTCCTGTTAGTTTAATTTTGTCTACTTTGTTCCTTTGTCTAGCTTGGATCTTTGTGGACTTTTGGTCATTTGTTTGCTTTTGTACAGTCTAATGTATAAACAGCTGCTAACACTGCAGAATATCTCACCTGAGTTCTGGTAGGTGAATGAGTTCAGATGAGATGATAAACACATCTGCAGCTCAGTGATTCATAAACATGTATTCTGCTTTCCAGGTAACACTGCCTCAAGAATATTCACGAGATTAATCAGTTTGGTGGGAACTTCAAGAATTGGAAGGCATACAAGTCTCCCTGCACTACCTTATTAATGTGTGCCTCTTAGGTTCATAGGTAGATACTAGGCTATCTGCCCTAGGGCATTTATAAGCCTAGCCAGAGTGTATTTGGCTTCCGCCTCCCTATTAGATTAGCCTACTGTGCCTCTGTAAAGTAGGTCACAGAAGGTACCCTTTTAAGATTAGTTTACTGTGCCTCTGTCTAGCAGGACACAGGAGAGATCCCAGGGGTGAATTTGAGATTTCCCATCAACGCGTCCAAATTTCGCTTGAAGAGGGTCATCGAGGGGCTATGTCTAACATGAATTGGGATTCTATTCCAGAGTGAGGGGAGCCTCTGGGAAATGAATCTGTCCCTCCAGCATGTCCTATTTATTTTTGTGCTGAGGTTTAGGTCCCTGGAGCGTGTAGCTCTAAGGGACTTGGATTTTTTGAGGTGGAGCATGTCCATTAATTCTGGGTTTGACATGGCTTTGTATGTCAGGCACAGATCGCCTCTGAGTAGGCGGTAAGCAACTGAGTAGAGCTGGAGTTTCTTTAGTCGAGCTGCATAGGATATCTGTTTGTAGCCCATGATCCTCTTGGTGAGGTACTTTTGGGGTCTCTCCAGTTACTGCAGGTGTCGGGTAAGGTACATCCCAAAAGGGGCATTGTATTCAATTATGGGCCTGATGAGTGACGAGTAGAGGGGCACAATGACCTCTCTTGATCTAGATGCGAACCCTTTCATGATAAGGTGGGCTATATAGAAGGTCTTTCTAACCACTTTGGCAATGTGATTATCAAAGGAGAGATTACTATCTACGTTGGTCCCCAAATATCTAATTACTTCTTCCATACTTAATGGATTACCACCTATGTGGTAATTTGTGGGCACCTTGTTTTTCCTAAAGGGGAGGACTATGCACTTTTTAGCATTTAGCTTGAGGCCGTGGCTCTGGCCCCAAGCATCCATCTCTGTGAGACCCTTTTGGAGGATGCTTGTGTCAGCTGGAGATTCGATTATGGCCCCCAGTTTGCAGTCATCTGCAAACTTTGTCAGCCATAATCCCCCCGTGTTAGCCTGAACCTCAGAGAAGTATATACCGAACAAGAGAGGTCCCAGAACTGATCCCTGTGGGATGCCACTTGTAACTGGTTTGGATTCGGACATGGCACCTGCGATTCTGACCATGTGGGTTCTATCTCTGAGCCAGTTTGCAACCCATCTTGTGATATAGGGGTTGATATTTAAGCTGGTAAGCTTATTTATGATGCCCGAGTGGGGTATTGTGTCGAAGGCTTTTGCGAGGTCCAGGTAGGCTGTGTGGACTACCTTGCCCTCAGCTATGACTTTGGTAACTATTTCAAAGAAATCAACTAGGTTTAAGAGGCAAGATCTGCCCTTAACAAAGCCGAATTGGGTAGGGTCCAGTGTCTGGAGGTTTCCAATGTCTTTGTTTATGAGTTCCATGATAATACGCTCCATAGCTTTACAGACCAGACTAGTCAGGCTTATGGGGCGATAGTTTCCGGAGTCCGTTGTGGCACCACCTTTGTGGAGTGGGACCACTGTAGCTGTACGCCATTCTTTGGGTACATATCCTGTAGTAAGGCTAAGTTTGAACAGTGACTTAATGTGAGGGTTCAGTTCTTCTTGGAGCTCATGTAAGACACAGCCTGGGACACTGTCCGGTCCCATAGATGCTGTGTTTTTTGCTTTGGAGAGGGCAGCTTTCACCTGTGCATCTGTGATACCAAGGAGGTTACATTCAGTTGGGACAGGCGTTTGCTCCTTTGGGGGGGAAGGGAGGGAGAAGTTTGCGCTGCATCTGTCTGCTAGGGTGTTGGCTATGTCTGTAGGTTCGGTATATTTTGTACCGTTATGCAACAATTCAGAGAATATCTGGGAGTTTCCACCCATGTTCCTGACATAACTAAAGAAGGCCTTGTGATTGTCTTTAGTGTCTAGGACAATTTTTCTTTCGAAACTGGCCTTTGATGATTTTATGAGGAATCAAAGTTTCTTGCTAATAGTGATCAGAGATGACTTCCCTTTTTGGGATTTTGCTCTGTCATGTATTAGCTTCCTCCTTCTGTTGTATAGCTTATTTATGGCCGAGGTCCACCAGACCGGTCTCCTGTTTTTGGAGAAGTGAGTCTTGGTTTTATTTGGGATAGCACGATCCATGCATTCCTGCAGGTGCTCATAGAATGCATTTGTAAAGGATTCTGCGGATTGGGCTGTATTATCCTCTGGCCCAGGGTCATTGAAGGATTCCACCTCAGTCTTGAGAAGTGCAAAGTTGGCTTTTGAGAAATTCTTTACAGTGATTTCCTTGGCTGGGGGTGGGGACGGGATATGGATGTCCAGGGAAATTTGTTTATGGTCTGATCTTGCCAATGAGGGGCTTACCTCTGGTGTGGAACATACAGTCCCCATGTTGGTGATGACCAGGTCCAATATGTTGTTCCCTCTTGTGGGAGTGGTGACCAGTTGTTCCATTGCATTAGAGTTTATAAATTTAAGGAACCATTGGGCGAGGGTGTTTGGGCTTAAGTAGTTTTCCCAGTCAATGTTTGGGTAGTTGAAGTCACCCAATAACATAGTGTTTGGAGAGACCTTCATATTCTCCAGTGTTCTCAGGAATGCCAAGTGGGGTTCCTGTAATAGGGAGGGTGTTCTGTAGCAGGCTACAAACTGAAAGGCAGTTTTGCCCACTGTTAGTTGCACATAGATGGTTTCCGATGCTTTGTGCAGTGCCACTAACCTGGAGGTGTAGGTATCTTTGATGATTATAGATACTCCCCCTCCTTTTGTGCTTCGGTCCGAGTTTTGGGGCCGAAACGCATGGTATGAGTTATAACCTGGTAGTGCTGGGGTGCTCTCAGGAGCCTTGAACCAGGTTTCTGTTACTGCACAGACATCGATTTTCTCCATACTGAGGAGAGTCTCGAGTGTGTGCATCTTGAGGTTTAGACTTCTGGCATTGAGTAGCATCACCTTTAATTTTTTTATCTTTGGGTTGTCTATGGAGGTGGGTTTGTCCTTTGAGCATTGCCTAAAAAAGGCACTATGGGGGTGGCAAGAGCCTTGGCCAGTATACGAAAGCCCAAGGGTGACAGGTGCAAGCTGTCCCTAGCGAAGCAACGTGGCTTGTCGAGCATGTCATCCTAGGCTGACAGACACTGGATCCCTTTTGAATGACACCAGTACTTTAGCCAATTGTTGAAACTGATCATTTTGTCTTCATACTGTGGCATCATTCTTGGTGAGGGCAAGATGCTACTCAAGGTCAGGGTCATACCAGCCTGGGCTACATGGTCAGAGAGCTCCTTTATGTCTCTTTTCATGTAGTGCAGGGAGGTACATCTCAGGTCATTCATACCAGCATGGACAATGACGGAGTCATACTTGTACTTGCTTTGGAGTGACCTGAGTGCTTGTGTTATGTGGTGGATCCTGGCACCCAGCAGGCAGCTTACAGTGACCTTCTCCTTGTTCAGTCTGGTGAGCGGGATGTCAGTGTGCCAGACAATAGAGTCCCCTATAACAAGTGTATTTGGTGTGTTGTTTGGCCTTAACGGCTGTGACTGTGAGGCACACTAATTTTGTGAGATATGTGATTTGTGGGTATTGTTGAGGGGTGGCTGTTACTTGGATATCTGCTTAGGAGGTCTTTGCTGTTTAGGCAGATTTTTATTTAGAGCCACCGAGTATGTTTTTGTGTGTTTATGTGTTGGGTATGCAGATGCAATAGGTCTGTGTGAGACTGGATTTCTGGTTTGGGTGGTTACCTTTTCCTCCTGACTGACTGTGCCAGTCTTGGGTTGAGAGAGCTCTGCCTCCAGTTTGGCTGTGTAACTGCATCTCTCACATGTATTAGAGTTTGTTGGAAGGAGGAGAGGGTTGTCTGTGTACATAAGGCAATTGTAACATTGCCTCAAAATTCCCAGATTCACCAGCTGGACTGGAGAGTAACCTTGAAACTGACCCTTGGACATACCAGATTAGTATAGGGAACTGTTTTTTTACTGATCAGATTAGGGAAGGGGACTGATTTTTCACTTGATCAGGAAGGACCAATTGGGAGTCTAATACTTATGAGAAGTCAAGGAGGTTGTAGTGCTTTAGTTAGTTAGTGTTTCCTTATAAGAGCTGATCAAGTGCAGGGCTTTAGAAAGAGAATAGAGTGATTACTTTGAGAGTTTGAACAGTTCTAAGGGAAAAAGTGAAGAGCAGACTTTGTGGAGCCTGGAATAGTTTAAACCTGTTTAGGTGGAGCTGCCCGACGTTGCTCAGTGCGCAAAACCGCGCAAAAAGAGAGCTGTAGGGTTTTAAGAGAGCGAGAGAGATCAAGGAGTTTAGAATTGACCCAAAATGGCCAATAAAACTACAGCTTCTAGGTAGTAACCACTCCTCCAGGGACAGGCAGGCTGTTCAGTGTTAACCACTCCCACTGGTGAACACAGAGACTTCCCTTTAGCCCCAGCAAGCACTGGCCTTCTAGAAACTTCCAAACAGTTCAGAACAGCAAATCTGTAACTGAACTTTCTTAACTTTCAAAAAGTGTGAAAAAAGCAAGATTTTTTTTTTTCTTTTTGTTGTAGTTTAAATGTAGCAGAGATACACAAGCAGCAAAATAATCACAACAGTGCAATAAATGACCCCACACTTGAGTGCTAGGCCAAAATCGGGTAAAATGCAGTTTTTAGAGAAAAAAATGATTTTAAATTAAGTGCAATACATGAAATGCAGTAAACAGGCTCTAGATGTGTTCCAGGTACTGTTACTGTTACAGATATAAACTTTAGCAAGCTGGAAAATGCCAAAAAGTAGGCGGCAAAGCAGAAAAACTTAACAAAAAAATCAGAAGAAAATACTTAAAATCACAAAAGTGGCTCCTTTTCTTCACTCTATCCTTGTTTCAACTCTAATTCTAAATCCTACCTTTAAAAAACCTTCCTGCAACACTATTGTCATTCAGTAGAGTTATGGCGGGGCTGTAGTGCAAAGATAACAAAAGGAAAGTGTTTTCCTTTTACAATATTTCAGAGGTTTGATGTAAAAAGTTTTCATTTATAAATATGTATGTCTATATTTATCTATCTATCTATCTATATATATATATATATATATATATATATATATATATATATCTCTCTCTCTCTATATATATATATATATATATATATATATATATATATATATGTGTGTGTGTGTGTGTGTGGGTCTACCTGAAAGTATCGAAAGACCAAAAGACAAGATGGTCGAAGACGACATCATTGAGACGATGTCACAGAATCCTGAAAACAGCGAACACCCACACCATCAAAAACAAACCTCAGGAACAGAACCACTCAGCCACCATGGTGAACACTGCCTTTTCCCCACAGTAGTGCAATCTTGAAGTTGGTATATTTAGTTAAGGGGGTGTATGGGGTGAAGCCCCTCCACTTTGGTGGGTTTTATGTACTTCATTATCTGTTTTTATGTCCCGGTGGCCAAGTGGTTCTTTTCCTGAGGATGGCTTTCCGAGATCTAGGTGTTACAGGTGTTCAATATTTTCAAATTTCAAAGTTTCCTTGATAATTCTGTCTTCGACGATGTGGTATTTCAATTTTCTGAAGAAGACCCATATATATATATATATATATATATATATATATATATATATACATATGTGCGCGTGTGTGTGTGTCTGTGTGTGTGTGTGTGTGTGCCTATATATGTATACACACAGACACAAGCAACACACACAGAGATGTGCCCACCATCATTTTTAAGATGAGTTAGCTGATGATATCCTTGTTGTACCAGAAAAATATAACAAGGGTAATGATTTTGGTGGCAACTACCAAGAAATGAAGAAAAAAAAACACACGTAAGCAGTAATGCTTCCCCTACTCTCATCTTTTTTAAGTTAGTTTAGCTGATAGTATGCTAGTTACCTTTATCAAAGAAACATATAATTACAGAATGTACAAGGCAACTGGACCCAGTAGCCATTTACATCTTGCTAGTACCCACCCTTAGACATTACCTCCTCTTTCAAGGAGCTGTTCAGAAGTTATAATGGGGGGGGGGGGGGGGTGAATTTATGAATAAGCAACCAATTGTCTAATTCTTTCTTAAAGGAAGATAGTATGTCACACTGCTTGACCTAAAGAGGAATATTGTTCCAGAATAGAAGTAGTCATTGTGTGACATATTTGTCTTAACACTGTGATTTATTTATTTGTTAAAGCAGATTCAGATCTCTGGTACTAATGTTTGTTGAGCTGTATAATTTGTGAAGAAATGGTCCAGAAGGCAAGGCTCAGATTTCCCCTAAGGATTCTACAGGGCACTGAATACAGGGACAAGGCCTACATTTTTTCTATGTAGCTCAGGTCCTTTAGGGCCATGATCTTTTTGCCTGGAACCTTTGGGGTCTCCATCTACTTGATATACTTAGTAAGATACATCCCAAAAGGGGAACTGTATTTGATGTTGGGCCTGATCAGTGCAGAATATAGATGGGTAAAGACTCTCTGGATCTAGAAAAAATACCCTTTGTAATCAGTTCTGCCAGACAGAAAGATTTCCTGACCACTGTCACAACAGGATGGCAAAGGAGTGGGAGTTATATATCCATGTTCCAAGGTCAGTCGCATCTTTATTTTGGAGTGGGGTCTTATTATCAGCTGGTTGGTGGGTTTGTATGCTAAATGAAACAATACTGCATTTAGAATTTCATGTTAGCCCATTTTCAGAGCACAATCTATTGACATATGTAAGTTCACTTTGTAGTTTCTGCATATCATAAAATGATTCAAGTCTAACACACAGTTTCTAACCCTCTGTAAACGTGGCTAACCAGAGTTCCCAATTTTTGATTTGGAGATTTTATATATATATATATATATATATATATATATATATATGTATGTGTGTATATATATATATATATATATATATATATATATATATATATATATATATATATATATATATATATATATATATATATATGTATGTGTGTGTGTGTGTGTGTGTGTGTGTATATATATATATATATATATATATATATATATATATATATATATATATATATATACATATATATAGATATATACAGATATATATGCATATCTCTATGGCTCTGCTTCACTTGACCTAAAACTCATTTGACTGACACACCTTTGCCCGACACCCAATTGACCTAAATTTCATTTGGCCTGAAACTCATTTGACTGACTCCCATTTCACCGACAGCTTACAATGCTTTATTTCAGCATACTAAATCAAACCATAGACAAGCACACTTAGAACACCAGTAACTAACCCTTTCCAGAACTTAAAAACTACTTAATAACCCTCAACAGAAAAAGGACAATGTACAACTATACTAGGTGGGGGGCTATGCCCCCCACATCCCCCCAACGTGGGGGGCTTTACCCCCACCCCCCCCAATTATATATACTAACTCCAGGATTGCACTACAGTGGGGAAAAGAGCATATACCTTTAACCTGCCTTACAGTACTCTACACGTTGTCACTACTGCTGTGAACGCAAAACAAATTCGTCATATTACATTAGATACTTCCCATAAAAATGCAAATAGAAAAAAACACATTTAGAAACACTACAACACTACTTTCTGCATGACTATTGGAATGCTAACAATCAGCACTATAAGTTACAGTAATTCCTTTTATCACAAGCAAGTCACAGCTGAAGGAAAACCCACAATAACTCTATATCTTAAATGCCGGTGAAATGGGAGTCAATCAAATGAGTTTTAGGTCAAATGAAATTTATGTCAATTGGGTGTTGGTCACATGGGTGTCAGTCAATTTAGGTCAAGTGAAGTAGACCCATATATATATATATATATAAGTTTGGATCCTTGTGGTACCTGCCTTTTTAATTTCTCCAAATCTTTTGGGTTTGTAATACCATGATAGGAATGGACCCCATTCCTAAGTCTAAGTACGATTAAAGTTCATGAAATTAGTATTGTTTCACTCTTTGATGTCAGCCAAAAATGCTCTTTGCAGCACCTGCAATGTGCCCAGTAACGACTCCTTCTGTAATTCGTATGGAGTTATGTGTATTGGTAGCATGCCTAAATATGACTGTAGACTCTTTTTTATAAGACCCATTGCTCCTACTACTATTGGAACTATCTGGGTATCCTTCTCCCACATTGCTGTCATTTCTGCTTACATATCATGATATTTTATAACCTTGTGTCTCTCTGTATGCAGGGCACTGTAGTCACTGGGTGTGGCGATTTCAATGATAAATGCTGCTTTTGTCTTCTTCTTTTCTTGGACTATTATATCCAGTTTTCTAGCATCTATCTTTTGAATTGTTGGTAATGGATGATCCCATGTGATGTAGACATCATCATTTTCTATGATGCTTTATGGTTCATGTTTCCAGTGCTTTTCAGCCACTTCAGAACCATAATGTTTGCACAATCCCCAGTGCAACAGTCTCGCCACATTACTCTGCCTTTCAGTATACAGTCCTTCTGCCATTAGTATGTCACAACCAGCAACGAGGTGTGACTGTTTCCAGTTTGGTTTTACAAAACCTGCATTTGTCTGTTTCTCCCACATGTTCAATGGATTTTGTAAAGTAGTGTGCATGTAGACCACTATCTTGAGCTGCCAATATTAACCTTTCATCTCTTGGTCTGAATTCACCTCTCCTTAACCATTCCTGTGTTCATTCCTGATCAACATGAGGTTCTTCCAGAAGTTTTCTATACTTGCAACTATATTTATGCATTTTCCACATTTCTTGCCTTCTCATCTGGTCCTTCACCTTATATTCTTTCTTTTGTTTTTTGGCACATTCAGTTGCTGCCAGATTTTTATCTACGTTTGGTTTGATTTCCATTCCTGCTTGATGACGGTATGCTTCTGCTAGGTTAAGCAGAGAAGTCATCTTAGATTTATTCACCTCATGTTTCAAAACTTGTGGTACCCTAATAGTTACTTTCATGATTTCTGAGGACACACTTGTCACCATCACAGTGTGGCTTCTGTCCCTCAGCCAATCAGCTATCCATTTAACTACACAGGGATCATTTGGGAGTGCATTTAGCTTGTTGATAAATGTTGTCATGTAGTATGGTATAAAATGCCTTGGTAAAGTCCAAATATGCTATATGAACAATATAACTACTGTCCATGGCTTCTATTACCCTCTCAGAAGACTCACCAGATTCATTATAAAGCTATATTTGTCAGGACTAGTTCAAGAACATTTTGTGATCTAGCAAGCTCTGACTATTTAAAACAGAGTATTCCTGTTTATGAAACTGAGGTAACATGGTCTTTCTCAAATATGGATATTCCACAACAGTTTCCACAAGGTCTAAAGCAATGGGAGACACAAAATCCTTGTACAGAGAGGGTGACTTCTGCAGTTTTAAACCAGGTTTCAGTAACATTATTCATGTAAATATGCTGTAAATGCAGGGGAGGCTTCAAGGTCAAGCAATTTATTATTTAGATTCCTAGCATTGAGCATTAACACTCTGATATTGTCAGGTGTTTTATTTGTTATACTTTTTAGATTGGAAGAGCCAAAAAGACATTTTGGGGGTAGAAGAGTCTTTAGCCATGTGGAAGCCCTGGAATGAGACGTAGTCTGTCCTTGGCAAAGCAAGTAGGGTTGTACAACACTTCATTCCATACTGATACACACAGTAAACCCCCCCTTGAATGACACCAGTTATTCAGCCAATTGTTGAAATCAATCACATTTTCCTTGTACCTGGCATCATTCTTGGTGAAGGATGGATTCTGCTCAGTATACCAAAGTCTTTCCTAAATTTGTGACTTGCATGGAGAGCTCAGAAATCTCTCTCTGTATATGTCTTAGAGTTTTGTGTACCAGGTCATTTACACTCACGTGGACCACTATCATGTCATAGCCATACCAGTTTGTTTTGATGGCCCATGAGACATCAGAGATGTGGCAACTGAAAGACAACTTACCATCATGTAATGAGCATGGTGACTACCAGGTTTAAGAGGTGCCATGCTGAGATATCCTTACTGAACCTGGATATAGCTTTTTGTTTAGTCAGCATACATGCTCTAAATAAGGGTGGTATGCCGAGAAACAGCGAAGAGTGATCTGTTTTTTACTTCTTTCTTACTTAAATGGATTGGCCAGAAGGTTTCAGTACTGTCTGAGCCCATCCTCTTTATGTTTTGCAATTTAAAGCAAACACCAATGACCAGCATATAGGTATATAAGGCAATAAATCTATAAATAAGTTTTATTCTTCAGACCGGTTTCGGCTCACCAGCCTTAATTAGTGAATCATACTGCTTCATTACCTCTGCAGAGTTTATGCTTACACTTTCTCAAACAGATAACTTTCTTACATTATTGGATTTTTTTATAATTCTTAATCAAGTAAATTACTTAAATTAGAGCATTCTACTGTAGAGTGTTTTTAATCTGTGTCACAATCCTGCTTCCTTCTTTATTCTGTTTCTTTTTTATTATTATTTTTTGAAAAACTTAGAAAAAAAAATCAAACAATAGAAGTACACTATTTTAATTTACTAGGTTGCTTTGCAGTACTTTTTGACAGTTTTTCTCTGTTAAATGATGTTTCAAGATGGTAGCAGTTTGTTGGATTTTGAAGTTTGTGGGGGAGTAGAGATCTGTGAATGAATATGAGGTCTGGGTAGCCTGCATTAGCAGTTTCCCACTCATGGAAGAGCTCTGATACACAGGTATACAGAAATATCATTCATCAGTTTTCATTGCTCATTTTATAAGTTACATTATCTTTCTGTACATGAGATGTTTAGAAAGCCTAATGTCAAAGGAACACTTGCAATGGTACAATCCTCAACATGCTTATCATAGGATACTATGACTTATTCATAGAAATGGTACAATCCCCAACACACCAACTGAAATGGTACAATCCCCAACAAGCTTATCATAGGATACCTTGACTTATCAATGGAAATGGTACAGTCCCCAACATGCTTATCATAGGATACCTTGACTTATCAATGGAAATGGTACAATCCCCAACATGCTTATCATAGGATACCTTGACTCATCAATGGAAATGGTACAATCCCCAACACGCTTATCATAGGATACCATGACTCATCAATGGAAAACTGGCTATGTGCCAGCTACGTTGGCAACTACAATACCTTGGAGAACAGCAGTAGGCACATGGTATGAAGATCAACTGGGACACAGGCTGCCTGATTTAGCATATTGAATAATGATAAGGTTCTTAACACTGTTTATCTACTGGTATGTACCCTGGTCAATACCTCAAATTAACCCTAGACAGTTTCTGCTGCATTCCACTATGTTTGGATGGTGCCACAGATGAGCAAAGCTAGATTCTATAGTGGATTCTCATCATTGTGGGAGTTGTATACTAATCTTCCAGAAGTTTAAGTGAAAAACACCAAGCAGCCCTGAGGTACTTTTGTAATTATGTGTAAAGAGAAAGGTCATATATAAGATCAAACAGTGCAAAATTAACATATGTACAGTATCAAAAATGTACAAATATTTTATTAAATAATACAGAATATTTATGTAAAGTGTACATGTTACATGAACATATAAGGAAAATATAAAATAATTATTCTGTTCAGTTGAAAAAGGTAATATTATCATTTAATATGAGTACATCCAGTGATGAGAGCAAACATGATAGAGCATTATATAGTTGTTGCAGTTTATCAGTTTTCTTCCATATATTCCTGTGTTATGCTTCTTCAGCACCTGAAAAAAGAGAAGCATATGACCTCTTAGATCAGCAGGGCAAAGCAAGTATTATCTACTAAATGATGCAAAATATAATTAAATGGTGACTCATTTCTTCGTTATAAAGACAGCCAGACTCATACATTTTGGGAATAGGCTGACAGCGGTTTTGGTTACATCAACCTCTGTAGTACAAATAGCTGGAGTCTCAGCAATAAAAGTACAAATATACTGCAAATAATTATTATGTTAAAAAAGACAGCTCTATGTAGATAATGTACAAATGTACAAATGCATGCTGAAGGGACGTGTGTGTGTGTGTGTGTGTGTGTGTGTGTGTGTGTGTGTGTGTGTGTGTGTGTGTGTGTGTGTTACTGAAATACAGGCACACTGACATCAAGTGTTACTGGATCACAAAGAAAATTTACATAACCAAAAATATGGATTAGCATGGCAACTTTCCTTTAAAATGAAAAAATCAGTATTCTTTATGCACTAACAACTAATTCCAGTTTGTATTCCATATGTAAGATTGTGACTTATTTTTGTATAATATAGTATCTTCTATTGTACCCCAGTCTCTTCTGGTCATTTGGGCTATTCCTACTTATCGAGTTTGTGTAAAAAGTAAATAAATAAAGATGAATAACTAATCCTGCAAACAAATGACAAACAATCTCTTTCTAGAGTCAGAAACATGGTGGCATTTGTTTATGTTATGTCATTACCATCTTAACCACGGTGGGAGCATTTATTCCTAAGTGCCAAACCTTGTATGTTTTATGTTGCCAGTGGTTAAAAACTACAATCTTCTAATGATGTATTCTGTAGTAGCAAACTGAAAATTTTTATTTTCATGGTTATACAAGAATTTTAGAGTAGGGGTCTCCAATGAACAAACTGGAGTAATGTAGTCCCAAAACAGGGCCTAGGTTAACCTTAATGGCATCCCGTATTCTACTCTGATATGACTCTCTCCCAGCACTCTTTAAACTCCTTAACCTGATTAGAACTACTGCCAATATAAACACCTGATCTAGTAACCTAAACCTGCACTAACATTTCAGCAGACTAAGATGGTGTGACAGGTATCTAATCCAGCAGCTCCACCATTTCTGGAATAGGCTTCTCCTACTTATTACATAGAGTACTTCCCTTTGCAATCTGTAAAACCAATGTGAATGACTGTAAGGGTGATCACAATTTTTCATCTGGAATATATATATGGGGAAAATCAACCTAATGGGGGGGGGGGCACTGTTGGTCTCCCACCAATGTAGGGTGATACAGCTGAGTTTCTAATTGGTAAGAACCTATGAACCAATGCCACTATGATAGTTCTTGTACTTTTTCAGAGTAGATCATGTATTCCATCACTAATTTTTTTCTGATTGGGCATCTGTATATATATATATATATATATATATATATATATATATATATATATATACATATATATATATATATGTATGGTTCCCATTCAGAAGCCTGAAACATCATAAGCCTGAAAATCAAAATCCTGAAACCAAAAGCCTGAAAATTCAGAATCCTGAAAACTCAAAATCCTGAAAGCCCAAAATCCTGAAACTCAAAATCCTGAAAACACAAATAATGCTAATATGTCACTATAAAGACACTAATATCTACCAACTGACCCTGACCCTAACCCTAACCCTAAGGTCCGTCACTATCACACACTCACCTGAGCCGCGCCCTAACCCTAACTCACTTAAACCGCCTCTAACCCCAATATTTGTCACTATTGCATACATGCCTAACCTGCGCCCTAACCCTAACTCACTTAAACCGCCCCAACCCTAACATAAAACCAACCGCACACTTACCTGACCCCAACGCATGACCTAACACCACAGGGCTAACAATAGCAAAGCCACAATGACATCAGTATGTCTATTTTGTGTTTTCAGGATTTTGAGTTTTCAGGATTCTGAATTTTCAGGCTTTTGGTTTCAGGATTTTGATTTTCAGGCTTATGATGTTTCAGGCTTCTGAATGGGAACCATATATATATATATACACACACACACACACACACACACACACACACACACACACACACACACACACACACACACACACACGCACACACGCACACACACACACACACACACACACACACACACACACACACACACACACACACACACACACACACACACACACACACACACACACACACACACACACACACACACACACACACACACACACACACACACTCACACGCACACACACACACACACACACACACACACACACACACACACACACACACACACACACACACACACACACACACACACACACACACGACACTGGTGGACTTGTTGTTTGCTATCTACTTGAGTCCCACGTGCTGGCATGGTTTCAAATTGTAGTAAGTCTCATCATATACACTTATACAATGAGCTGGATATGAAGTCATATAAAAGCTAAATATTAAACAAAGTCGGCTGAAATGGAGCAGTGTAATGATGAAAGGTTCCATTGCTGGATACTGGACTCAATATTATTTAGTTTTTTTTTTTTTTTTTTTACAATTTAGCAGTACAGAATTTTATCGAGATGTCCACATTTATAAATGAGTTTAAGACTGGATGTCTGAGTAATAGTGCTATATCTGTGATTTAGGTTCATAGGTTCATAGGTTTATACTAGGCTATCTGCCCTAAGGCATTTATAAGCCTAGCCCAAAGTTTTGTGGCTTACGCCACCCCTTATATGAAAAAAATACTGTGCCCATTAGTTTGTTGTGCCTCTGTCCAGCAGTGACACAGAGATGATTCCCGGGGTAAACCTACGATCTCCCATCCACAGGTCAAGATTTCTCTTGAACAGAGCCAGCAAGGTGCTCTGCCTCACATGGACCGGGATTTTATTCCACAGCATAGGGAGTCTCTGAGTGATAAATCTATCCCTCCAGAACATCCTATTTATATCCGTGCTAAGGTTTAAGTCACTTGCTCTAGTGGTTTTGGTGGATTTGGATTTTTTGAGGTGGAGCATGTCCATTAATTCCGGGTTGGACATGGCCTTGTATGTCAGGCACATGTCACCTCTGAGCAGACGGTATGCGACTGATTAGAGCTGGAGTTTCTTCAATCTGGCAGCATATGACAGATTTTGGAGTCCCTTTATCCTTTTGGTGAGGAACTTTTGGGGTCTCTCCAATTGCTGCAGATGTCGGGTGAGATACATCCTGAATGGGGCATTGTACTCGATCATTGGTCTGATAAGTGAAGAGTACAGGGGAACAATGACCTCACTAGATCTGGATGTGAATCCCTTCATGATCAGGTGGGCAATGTAGAAGGTCTTTCTAACCACTTTAGCAATGTGAGTGTCAAAAGAAAGGCCACTGTCAACCTGGGTCCCCAGGTCCCTGATAACCTCTTCTGTGCTTAGTGGATTGCCACCTATATGGTAGCTTGGGATTACCTTGTTTTTCCCGAAGGGTATGACTATACATTTTTTGGCGTTTAACTTCAGGCCATGGCTCTGGCACCACCTATCTGTTTCCGTGAGTCCCTTCTGAAGGATATCCGTGTCCGATGCACTTTCCACTATGGCGCCCAGTTTGCAGTCGTCTGCAAACTTTGTCAGCCAAAGTCCTCCCATGTTGGCCTGTACTTCTGAGAAGTAGATGCCGAACAATAGGGGGCCAAGGACCGAGCCCTGTGGGACACCACTTGTGACCGGCTTGGAGTCTGACATAGCGCCAGCAACTCTAACCCTGTGGGTTCTGTCCTTAAGCCAGTTTGCAACCCATCTTGTGACATATGGGTTTACATTTAAGCTGGTAAGTTTTTATACAATACTCGAGTGGGGTATTGTGTCGAAAGCCTTTGCAAGGTCAAGGTAGGCTGTATGGACTGCCTTTCCCTCATCAATGGCCTTGGTGACTGTTTCGAAGAAGTCGACCAAGTTCAAAAGGCATGATCTGCCCTTGACGAAGCCAAACTGGGTCGGGTCCAATGTCTGCAAGTCCCCTATATCTTTGTTTATGAGAGCTCCATTATGATCCTCTCCATAGCTTTGCAGACTAGACTTGTTAAGCTTATGGGGAGGTAATTACCAGGGTCCATAGAGGCACCGCCTTTGTGGAGTGGGACAGTTCATTAAGTTAGACTCTGTATCTTGTACACTTAACCGAGGTGACCTCTGCCTAATCTTTAAAGCAATGTCTGAGCCAGTTTTTTTGTTTGTTTGTTTTTGATACTAGTATTTTGACATCCACTTTTTGCCTACTAAGTTAGGTGTCTTCAGGTCATGTCTGATTTTGTAATGGGGGTAGTTCAGTACAGGCAGTACTCTTCTCTCCCAACCTCTCCTTCCCCCATACCCTCCATCACCCATCTGCCCCATTACTCACTCTTCATTTTTACTTTCCATGTTGCAGATTATATACAGCAAGAAATAGAAAGGTTGTCTACATTTTATGACTTGGATGAGTTAGAAACTGTAGAGAAGGTACTTTACAAATTCAACAGAGGTACAACTCCTTATAGCCAGATGTACCATCTGTGAAGTGGATGTGATTGCCATAAATGTGGTACTATCAGTTGCCTCTGTAAGGTAGCAAGGCTTTTGCTGCCTTTTTTTTAACTGGATAATATGGTGCACTGTCATAGATGCTCCGTTTAGAAGTTAAGCCTTCTGAGTGGTGAAAGAGTATGTATAACCGGGTCTATATTATATGTTTAAAGTCTGAAAACTTCGAATCTCATAAGATCGACTCCATATGAGCGATGTTTTCAAACATCAAATATAAAATATAAACAAACTAAAAATAAAAAACCTACCTGAATGCTCTATGCAGGGGGGCAAGCCCCCCTGCACCCCCCCACCCCCCCACTACTTAAATATACCAACTCCAAGATCTCGCTACATTGAAGTGAAGGGAAATATTCCCTACGGTGATCTCCATTGAAACGTTCAGTGTTTGAAAACTTCGCTCATATGATGTCGATCATATGAGATTCGAAGTTTTCAAACTTCGAACTTATAATATAGACCTGTATAACCTACTCGCTAACAGTTTTTTTTTTATTAAACCTCTCTCATTTAGTACAAAGAAATTAGCCAAACCCTAATGACAGTTTAGCAAGACACTTGCCACCCTGATTGCATGCTTATTGTACACTAGTGGCAAAAACATTTTCCTAGTTTGCCTCAGCCTGAACAGCCATACAGCAGGACAGGTAGTTTCTAAACATCATAAAAGAAACTGTATCTTTCTTCTAGTTAATCCCTTTTGACAGATCAGGTGGTATTAGTAAAGTTTTTTGGCACAGCCTCAGTCAGTACTAGCAAAAGGGGAAGTAGAGACTGTTCTCCCAGAAAAGCTTCTATTTCTGATATTTCTTGGTCAGTATTAAATCAGGAGGGTTCATGTCAGAGTCTAGGTGTAACTGACTTTAATTTTTACATCAGATATGTGAAATTTTATAAGACAATCCTTCAAGCCTTTTTGCAGGATTTGGTGATACCATCAATAGAATTAATAGATACTTACAGACTTAGTAGTATCTCAAAGCCACAGAGGAGGTTACTACACTTTGTAGTTGTTATTCCACAATTTCAGTACATGCTTCTGGCATGTCATCTTCTCAATAGTCTCAGGACCTTTACAAAGGTGATGATCATAATGTCCCTTTACCCCTCCTTCACATGTAGACAAGGTCGGTGGGTGGGTGCAATGGGGATGTGCAGCATTTTGTCCATCCTCAGAAGTGGCTCAACCAATGTCCCTCACATATTCTCATTTTGGACAACACCTCTCCTTATGTATTTTCAGCATCTACTGGAGATCTAACATGAGGAAAGTCCATGCATGTGCCCTCCCCACAGGATAGGCACTCCCGTCCTTGAGCTACTAATCAAATCTGAGTTGCCTGGACTGCAGTCAGAGATCTATCCTTTATACCATGGCACAGGTCAATGCAGTCATTACTTTGATGACTGACAGTGCAAGAACCTGGATGACTGCCATACATAGGAAGTGAAGATTAGGCAAAATCACACTGAATGGAATAGTAAGTGGACAGCAATATATATTTTTTTATAATCCCGTTATATGTTGGCACTGTTGTTGTTACCAGCAAGTATATGTGAAAGTCAGCATAGGAAATATGTGTTTGCTACTATTTAGTTCAATTACGTCAGGTGGTAGTTGTGGTAGCAATAACCATTTGAAATCTTAGGACCTGCTTTGCCAAGATGTGGAGATTAAATAGCTGAAAATACAGACTTACATATATTAAGTCTGGGTTTGCTGTTTCTCAGAATATTTACTTTTCTCCATGGTATGATGATATCAGAGTTGGTATATATAAGTTTGGGGGGGGGGGACTTGCCACCCACATAAAAACATCAAGTTTAAAGGAGAAGTCCAATGTTTCATATTTGTTTTTATTCTGCATTTTCTGTCATACGTTCATAGATGAATACTAGGCTAGCTGCTTTGAAGGGTCTTTTATGCATAGCCAATAACCTGAGGTCAGAATCAAACCCCATACCTGTATACATGAGGGGAAGACCTTAACCATTATGCTAAACCCACCTTTACAAATCCTTATTGCTTTAGCCGGGAAGCAAACCCTAGCCTCCCCCATGGCAGGTGAGAATTCTACCACTGAACCGCCAATGCTCCAGATAACAACATGCTGTCTGCATGCCTGGCACTCCTATTTCTCTAACCAGCCAGTGCACCCAATGTTAGACATGTAACAATAATAACCACATGTCTTTTTGCTGTTGTTATTGTTATCATGAGATTTGGCAAAACGAGTTTTGAGATTTCAATAGAGAGCTAGTTGTAGCACCTCATGTAAAATGACTGCTGCTGTTCGGGTTTCCATAGGGATGTGTTCTAGTATGCAACACCATCTCACAGTGCATGCACATTACTTGCTGTGCCACTGTGTGTGCGCCTATGTCTTTTTCTGCATACACGTAGCAATGTTTGTGCAGGGGCACATCCTTGCATGCTGCCTATCATGCAGCAAAAGGGAAACATATATGGGTCTCTGGCTTACATCATTGTTTACAATTGTCACTATTCCTTGATGCACATTTTTCTTTCAGTATGCGCAGAACATGATAGTAATCATGTTAGTTACTACAGGAGGCAGGGAAGGCACGCAGCTGTTCACAAGTATTGACATGTATTTTAAATATTTTCAATCCACTGTCAAGAGAGATTCACATAAGACAAACTTCTCTTTATGTCTTCTCACTGCAAGTATGGATTATAGATTTGCTCAGCAGGCACTTCTGTCACATTCCATTCCTGCTGAGGCTGTGGCTGAGGAATATGAGGGTGGCAAATATGAGAGTTAATTGTCAGAGAGGGCCCTGGCCTTTCACTGGCAGGTAACCTACCTATATTACCTAGGGGTACAGTATATGTTACAACATTAAATAGCCACATTGTTGAATGGCATTCTCATCAACAATGCAGTTCGTCAAACCATTCTGACTGAGATTGCATTACAGTGGGGAATCCGGAAATTTGCCCCTTTTCTCACTGAAGTGTGATTTGGGAATTGGTATATATAATCAGTGGGGGTGTGGGGGTTCAGTGGACTGCATTGTCGATGAAATGCCATTCGACAATGTGGCAATTTGATGAAATGATATACAGCCTATTACTTGGGATGGCCCAGCAGCAGCTGAAGCAGGTGGTGAAGTTGCTGTATATAAGTATCTGAGGGTTATGGGTACAATTCCCCATGCTAGGGGTGCAAGGGGGTGCTCCCTGATGTAATGAGGCTATGCTTTCTAAATAAAATACAGATTAGATGATCACCTGTGTATAATTATGAATATTCCTTAGAACCAGTCAAAGCCCCCACTGCATTATGAATATTCCTTAGAACCAGTCGAAGCCCTCACTGCATATTATAATAGATTTGGTTGAAGATGTAAAAAAAAATACTTGAATTGTTCTGGTTATTTGACTGATTTTTGATTATAGCCTTGGATGACAAAATCTGATTTGTAATTATTAAATCTCTTTTGCCTCAGTACTTTCTATTTGACCTCAGGGTATTTGTCTGGCTGCCTAGCATCCTTATAGGATTTACTGATTCATTTCACCTTATCTTAGTTATATTACCCCCAGGATTTCTCATTATGCAATTGGTTATTCCTGTCCACAGATGCAAACAAACAAAGCTTATCTCTGCCATGGGTAACCTATGTTTCTAAATAAGCCTGGACTGTTGTCAGGCTAGTCATGCTGGGAAGAATCAAGTTTAAAAATTCTTCTTCAGAGACACTGGTGATAATGGATCATGTACTGTCATCCCCACCATAACACAAAAGCCTATCCCATTTCTGCCTCCCCACTCCAAGTAGTGAAACTCATACAGTTGCTGCAGAAGTGGCCTCTTGATTTGAAGTCACCACCAACAACCCCATCCATATTACAACTCATTGGCAAGGATGGAATATGGCGCGCAACATTTTGTCATGAACAACATATACATTTGTCGCTCTTAAGGAGAGTATTGATGACATTTCCTTCCTTTAGTTACAGTATTTTATAGTGACAGAGTGAAAGGTACCTAGAAATGTGGAAAGTGTACTATGTGTAGGTATATAAATGAAAGGCCAAATTAACAGCTTCCTAATATAGACAAAATACATGGTGCAAAGTAATCATTATGACTGTGAGTCTAAAGGAATTGCTTATATAGCAACATGTTAAATTAAGCATTCTTTATAGAATAAAGCCCTACCTTACAAACTCATCCAGAAAGGCAATCGCCAGGACCCACTTACTATCCTCCTTATTCTATGAATCTCCTATACTCACAAACCTCAAAAAGTCTGACTTAAAGAAACTTGCATCTTGCTACCATAAGATAGCCAGTTTTGCCACCGTCCTACCTTACAAAACACATAACTGCCTTGCTCTGAAACAACTCAAATGGCTAGAACTTCCAAACCTCCTAACCCTAAACCATCTTTCCATAACCCATTCCATAGTACATCTGCCTGACAAATGCCCAGCTCTAAAAAGCCTAGTACAAATACACCAAAACAGCAGGTCCCTACGTTCCTCTGAGAAACTTCTGCTAAAAGTTACAAAATCCAACAACAGCTTTGGTGACTCGCTATACTCTACCAACATCTCTAAAACATGGAACTCCACCTCTCAAAACATTCTAAGCACAAACAACCCAACTCACTTCAGAGATCCACCTAAACAAAAACTGGCTATGCTCCTGCTCCTCACCAGGCTGAACTTACCTGACTCTGCGCCTGCCTCTGATCTTCTACATTCTCCCCCGATATTCTAAATTTTCATTCACTTTAACTCTGTAGCTAACTGTATCTTATGATATTTTATTGTAGTCTACAAACAAATTTGAGTTCCAAATTCCATTGACCATGATGTCTATTATATGATTCTGTAACATTTAGCTACTAAGTAGAACTGTTTTATTATGTGTGATTTTTATGTGAAATTATTTTTCCAAGTGAAACTCTGTTACTGCGTGTAATTTTTGTGAAACTGTTTATGTGATTACTTATGTAGTGAACTATTACATTTTTTTGTAATTCTATCTGGAGCTTTTCTCCCTGGGCCTCCACTGAAAATGGGCTACTAACCCAGATGGACTTTCCCGGTAAACAAATGTTAAATAAATAAATAAAATAAATGTTCTGTTTGTTCATGTTATTATGTGGAATACTCTAATAGGAAATTGGCACATCGTATTTATGAACATATATATTCTATTTGCAATAAAGTCAAAACTAATGCTCTGTATAAACATTTCAAGGAATTTCAAGGTTTTTAAAAAATATTTTTTGTAGTAGGCAATGTAGTTAGTAGTTTGTGGGGTGGTACTTTTCATAATGAATTGAAAAGGAAGGAATTACACTGGCAGCTCATAATAAGAGCTGACAATTCTCCTGGTTTAAACAAACACATTAATATTAAATGCATTTTGGAGGCTTGCTCTCTAAGGTAGCACTCAGTTAATAGTTAGTTCCTAAAATCGCTTAAAGATATTATAAGGAATTTTAAAAATGGAAGGATTTGATTGTGATGTTTTCAAATATTGTTTATGTTAAATGTTTTTACTTTTTTGCTGTTGCTAGTCAATCATGAGATTTGAGTCGTGATTTATTTGATTTTAAATGACTGATTTGTTATATGAGTGATATCTCTAAAGAAATCTGCTTGAATTCTGGATGAAAACACTAAAGTTTATATTAAACAGTTTCATATTTTCTGTCTTTTTTGCATTTTCTAGTTGTTTTAACAACGACTGCCTACTACATAATAGTGTTTAGTTTAATTATTATTGTTATTTACACACACACACAGACACACACACACACACACACACACACACACACACACACACACACACACACACACACACACTCACATACAAACTCACGTATATCACAAGTGATATTTTTATATGGGAAATGAATTGCATACCAGTTCTGCTAACTTAGAACAACTAACCGCAGGTTGCAGCAAAAGAAAATATTGTCAGCTTTTTCTGGGGTTGATATTTCTTTTGTTGACCAAATGTGCTCAAAGAAGCTCTGCATATCAGTGAAACCAAAATATATCTCTCAGCAATAAAGTCATAGAGAAAGACAGGCACTGTAAAATAAGTTACTGCAGTATGGAATATGCCAAGCAATTTACAAAGAAATGGAATAAAACCATTGCCCATTCCATAAAACATGCATAATACAGGATACTTGTCTGAAATAACCATTATTACCAGTTTTTTCCTCAGGTAATGTGTCCTCATTGTTTATCTCTGGCTCACTACTGGTCACTTCTGTTAGACCTCTTGACAGTTCACTTTCAGGATCACCTGTGTCTTCAGAAATTAATTCTGTTAAATAAATTAGAACAGTTTTACACAAGACTGTGATCACAAAAAGTCAGTCAGTTTCAATAAACCTACCATGTCATCACACAAAGTTTCTCTTCTGTAAAATAAATAAATACAACTATGGAAATAAATTAAACCTCATACTTAGAAAAACAAATAAAATGTCTCAGTTATTTATTAATTTATTTTATGTTTAGAGGTACATGTACCAATTACACAATGACCATTTTCAAGCATGATCCCGAGCCATACACAGTTCAGCACTGCAAACTAGAAAACAAAATGGAGCAAGCAAAAACCAGCAACATGAAATAGTGCAGATTATACTGTAACTCAGACGGAGATGTGAGCAATGTTTATTTAGCTAGAAAGATACAAGATAGATAAATATCGCACACAAATCAAACAAAGAGAGAAAGAGTACCAATGCAGCTGAGCTGACTCCTAAAATAGCTTAAGAAAACAAAATGCTGCAGCAAGATGCAGAAAAGAAGTCAGGCTGAAGGAAACAAAAGCATGTGAAAGACCTCTCAGATTTAGCAATATTGGGGCAAAAAGAAAGTAACAAGAGATTACTCATTTTGCATGCTTGTATGGGAAAAGGTCAATATGAAGGAGAGTCGGGGAGAGTTACAGGTTCTGTGCGTCACATAATCAAAGGCAGAAGATTCCATGCATGTCTTGAAGGGAAGAGTGAATAAACGGGAGACTCTGTAGATCTAGTGTGTCTGAAGTGGGAATAGGGTGGCTCAACCCAGTAAAGCACATTAGCAACTGCTTCAGTGATACCAGCTCATCCAAACTCCCAGGAGCCGTCCTATCTGATTTGTAGTCCTTAATGAGTTGTTTCATATGCAAATGAGAAGACGGTGATGGTGATAAGTAGTTTGTATGGTTGGAGAGGTGATCACTACAAGTCAGAAGAGAATAAGTACAGGTGGGGGGAGCCATTTCAGAATATGGCAAATGTTTATCCTCCAAACTTAGGCACGCAGGTATTTATGATGAGTCACAATGAATATCAGGATGGATGTAGCTCCAACAAAAATAAATAAAGAAATATCTATATCTGTATATCTATATCTATCTATCTATATATATATATATATATATATATATATATATACACATAAACAGAGAGACTATAGGTGAAGATGGGAAGGATCAGACCCTTCTATATGGTAACGCATAAGTAAGTGGTCAGAGAAGAAATAGTCCTGTATCTAATGCCAGTTTTCATATTTAGAAATGTACACATTTCACTGACATGAGCAGTTAAGTTAGAACCTGATCAGTTTTAACACTGAACTATTCAAAGACTGAGATATTGATAAATGAGTTTCACTGGGATATACAACAGAGAGGGGCTAGAAGTATATTTATGCTTGATAACAGATTTAAATAATACAGAGTAGTTAAACCTCTCAACTGTCTAGATTTTTGCCCCATATTTTTGCCGTGTTCCACAAAAAATGTGTAGTTTTCTGGTAAATCACTGAGGACTGAAATTATTAAATAATGACATACATTTAAGTTTCAGATTTCATAGCCATCAAAAAATGTATACTAACACAATCCTGTTATTCTAATAATTTTCTAAGTTTATAAGAGCAGTATTTAAAATCTGACCCTATTTTTGGACCTTTGCTCCCATCCCACCCAGTATTTTAGGCCCTTGCTAACCAATAGGTTATCTTCTATACCAGATGTCTTGAGTACAGTTAATAATAAGTCTCCTCCAAAACTTGAATCAGACTACCGTATTAGTTTTCTGTGTACTTACTCTTTGGACCATCATAACATAAAAGAAATTTTGTACAAAAATTGGTCCATTATAACAGAAGACCAAGGTTTAGTCAAAATGTTAGGCATACAACCCAAAATCACCTTTAGAAGAGGGGTGAATTTAAAGGCCATATTAGAAAGGAAAAATACTATTAACATCCAAGCTAATGCGGACATGCACAAATGTGGTGCATGCCACCAATGCAAGTTTATTAGGGATGACAATAAGAATAAAATTAAATTGAAAAATAAAACATTTGTCATAAAAGGGAGACATAATTGTCAAACTAAAGGTATTATATATGCAGCCACGTGTTCTCAATGTTCCGTATTTTATATTGGAAAGACAGAGAGAAAACTGAGACAGCGCATTTATGAGCATGTGTATGCTATTGGCAAGAAAGATTTGAATAATGCGTTGGCTAGACATATTGCTGATTTTCCTGACCATGGTTTTAAATTCTCAATCCTACAACAGAGACACCTGGACCCTAGAGGGGGTCCGTGGCAGTTAAACTTAGAGATTGATGAAATTATGTGGCAGATTAGAACTGAAGCTCACATACACCCAGGCCTTAACGAATACATATCTATTAAAAGCATTTTGAAACGGTTAGCTTTGAAAAGATAATGTTAGTTGAACATTATGACCTCTTTATTATATCACCTATGGGTAGTTAGGCCTATGATTTGTATATGGTACTGACTTGTAAGTTTAAGCTGGTAATGTGTGTCAATAATGGGTAAAATGTTTAGACTTTTAATTTTTGGTCGCCCCTGATATGTGTTTTTACAAGCGTAGACTTTTAACATACTTATTTATAGGTTTTAGACATGTTTTATAACATTTCATAATATATAATACAGTATTTTATACATACGATATATAGACTTAATTTTATCTATTTATTTATTTATTTATTTATTTATTTTTTTAAATATTGGTCATTTAAACTTATATCATATTTACAACAGTATATTAATTGTATTTAACTGATTTTATGGTTGACTTTTTAGGGAAGTGTATGCAGTATTATTTGTTAAAAAGTGTGCCTATATTTTTTTACATGAGGGTGTGCATAGCACCAAGATATCCATTGCTCCTTTAAGGACAAGTTGAGTCATTCTGGCAGTTGGTTAATTGTTTAATTGTAGTTTTCTAATGCTTTAAAAACCCTGTTAATTGAACTGTTTGGTATCTGAAGAAGGTAGGACACTGATCCTACCGAAAGCGCTCAGTTTACTGTGTTAGTGTATTGTTTTTCATTATTAAACTGCATTTATTGGAAAGTTATCGGTCCTACGACTCTGCTTACAGTGTTGCTTGCCGTTTTTGGTTTTACTAGTTCGTGGTTTCGTATTTTAGTTTTGTTGGTTCCCATCCCACCCATTATTTGAGTTTTTGTCCAAATTTGTTGCTCAAAAATTTTGAGAGATATGAAAGTAGTTGTACTGGCATTCAGGAGCAGATGGATGTCTGTAAGCTATAAGCAAAGGATTGAGAATTCATCAGTCAAACAGAATGAAAAGGAGGCATTATTTGATGAAAATGAAAGTACTGGTCCACACCATGTGAGCACAGTATAGCCTCAGAAAGAAACAGAAGTGGTGACATCGATAGTTAATAGTGAAAAAATGTAACAAACTTAGAACAGAGCACTGATGGACAACATGCATCCATATTTAAAAAGGAAAGGGTCAAGGGGAAAGTATTAAACAGCTTGGACGGACCATAAGGTAGCTGAAAAACCAAGAAGAAACAAGCCTGGATAATCTTTTCTAGCCCCATGGTGCTGCTTACAGCCGAACAACATTGGTGCAACTAGTAAACCAAGGCCGTACAGTAACCTGCTGTGTGTGTGTGTGTGTGTGTGTGTGTGTGTGTGTGTGTGTGTGTGTGTGTGTGTGTGTGTGTGGCAGGTGTGTGACTGAGTAGCTGAAAGCTGGCTCTACCTCCCTAGGTATGGGAGGTGGTTAAGTTTATGGACTACTATCTCTGGTGGAGTTTAAATTAAAATGCAACACCATAAAGGCCGTGATTAATGATTTCACTGCCAAGCAGCAACCGCTGTAGCTGGAAACAGGTTTAGAACGAAGCATGTATATGGCCCTGCTTTGTGCCCATTAGTTACCATGGTAGGAGGGGACATAAGAAGAAAGCAAGGCCTTCTATTCCCTTCTAGATTATGATCCCTGTCTCTTAAATTCCCCTCCCAATGTACTTTGATGCTGAAAAGGAAGACGAAGTGAATTGGCCTACAGGTGAAGGGGGTTTTATGAGTGTGGAAGCAGGAGGAGAAAAAAAGACTTAGAAAAATTCTAGATTATTCAATCAGCAACTGTTTATGGAGCAGCATGAGGTGACTAACTATTTCAAAGATACAAGTCACATCAACAAAAGAGGTGACTGTAAATGGTGTATAGTGTACTCTTTCCTTAATATCACTTGTAAGAGATAACAGGACCGTGATTACTCCCATCAAACTTTCTGAACCTTTGGTAAAATGGGGTTAATTAAGCAATAAAGCAAAACAGGGCATGCTATTGTATACTAATATCACACAAGGAGTAAGTCAAAACAAACTGTTTTGATTTTCTCCAGGAATGTTGTTATTACACAATAATATAAAAGCACACAGTCCCCTGGGGTATTGTAGCTATCGATCTGTAGTCAGCAACAATTCTTGATGAGCCTTTGGTTTGTCTTCTCTAAACACAAGCAACTCAATAAGTGTTTATATGACTGTCAGATTACTTGCCAAAAGCTGTGTTGACATAGCCTCTACTGTCCAGGTGAAGAACATGGAGTTGATAACCGCCAAAAGTAGCTAGGTCAAACATCTGATGCTTTTGGCAGTTATCAGCTCCATGTTCTTTCCCTGGGAATGCCAACACAGCTCTTGGCAGGTAAACTGATAGTCATATGACTAGTAGAAAAAGCTAAAGGTCTACTTTACAACCAAGAAAATGAAAGCAACTGAAAGTTCCTCATTTGGAGACTGCTGCTCCACTCCCAAACACAGATATAGTAGGAAGGTCTTCAAGTTACACCACCCCAAGCTAGCACTGTGTCACAACGATAAAAACACTCTTTATTCGAAGAAAAACAATAAAAATGTTAAAAACACATGAAATTCCCAGCTGAGATAAGTGCTTTTGACTTCTTAAGCCTTCTTCAGATCATCAAACCCAGATATAAGTCAGAGAATCAACACAAGGACAAACACTTCTAGACGAGGTAGAGATCGGACCCTCCTTAAGGTAAGTCCAGTGTTCGTCTAACCCTCTGATTTTTTTTGGTTCTTTGGCAACCATTATTCGTTCATCTCTCTCTCATAGTTCTCATCCATCCCTGGTGCTACCTGACAGGAAGGAAGGTGACTGGGACATACTGGGTTATTACTGATAGTACCCCCACAGCTGAGGCCATGCTTAGTAACCAAGAAGGACATATTGAGTGTAGTCAGAGCCAGCATTATCATTATATATGCTGATTGGAACACAAGGACTTTTTCCTTAGACCCACTTCCCCCACCCACAGCATACTTATGCTGCTAAGCTGGGCAAATAATGAGGCATAACCTGAGGGCACATCTGCCTAACCTTACCTGACCCTCATGGTCACCTGCATGCCTGAAGATGTGGTGCTGCAATGGAGTGTGACTAACTTCACCATCATACATTCATCGATTAAAATCAGGTACTGAACCCTTGTTACCAGTCCCTGCAGTGGTCGACAGTTTCAACCAACCTTCTCATGTTCCTTCCTTTTTTTCTGCAGCTCAACCCATTGCAGGTTCTGATGATGGAGCCATCACTTTTCTGATAGGAAAGGTTACTAGGCACCAATACAGTGCAGAAAGAGTGCCCCACAAAAGTGCAGAGCTGTTCATCAAGCAGCTGGAAATGAGGGCAGTACTTTTTTATCCTAAAGGCCTTGGAGAAAAAGCTAATTCCAGAGGTTTATCTCATCTCGTCCGATAGCCATTGTATTATGTATTAAAAAAAGTTATAGCTTAGACTGCAAGAGTATTCATAAAATGGTGAAACAAAATCAAGAACTGCAAAAATGTAAGTCAACTTTAACTGATCAACATATTTTTCACTCAACCACATGTTGTGATGTATTTTCAAGAGCCTGATAAAGCACTATGACACTTGTTTATAGGAAAAATCTTGTTCAGTTAAAGTCACTTGTTTTACTCATTTGCAGCTCTTGGCTTCAGCCCATTGGTTTACTATCAAAATCAGGAATTGTACATTTTCATATAGTGTTACACTGAATGCTTGTTTTCAACATAATGTAATGTAATGTTGAACTGAAAGTGGTTGAATTTATATGAGTAATTTAAGTATACATTCGCTAATATAAAGTCGACTTTCTGAATGGAGATCACTGTACAGTGGAGATCGGGAAATTTATCCTTTTCTTCACTGTAGTGCAATCTTAGAGTTGATATATATAATATGCAGGAGGTGTGAGGGGCACACCCCTGACATGAGGGGGTGCAGGGGGGGGGGCATGGGCATTCAAAACCAGAATTTAGGGAGTTCAAATATCAATCCCAGTATTTATAAAGTTCAACATTTGTTATACACTAACTTCCGAAAATCAACATAAGTAGTTGATCTTTTAAACAAAAAATATTGTGACATTCCTGATTATGATAGTAAACCTAGCCCATCATGTAAAAAACACAAATGGGGATACAAGGCTGTACATCTTGGCATCAGAGATGATACTTGTATAGCAATTGTTCACTGCAGGAGCATCGTTCTCTCACAAATCCCTGGGAAAGTAAAAGAGATGACAAATGTGCTAAGTCCCATTGGTGGCATAGAAGAGAACAGAACAGAAATATTCCAGGCTGTAAAGTCTACGGCAATATAGGAATGTTTTGGTCCAGGCCAATGATGTCACCCATTACTGACACGACAAATGGCTTCATCTCAGGGCCTGGCTTCAGATAAAGGTAACCTGAAAAAAATGAGCATTCAAACTAATAAAATCACAGTGCAGTCCCGAGCCAGGTAGTGACAGAGGTTAAATAACTCCAGTTATAATACATAAGAAAAATATCCATGCTGGTAGCTATATCCACACAACCGTGCTATTTTTTTACAGCATGGTTTTAATTGTGGAATAAATGGCTCTCTTTGAACCTTTTCAGCAACTCCCTGATTTTTTTGTGGTGCAAAAACAGTGAATACAGGGCCTTCACACATGAATGTTACACTAGCAGTTTAAGTGTTGCCTTAACCAAGTGAATGAGATGAACCAGTTTTCCTCCATTTACCTAGGAAGGGAGGGAGGGGTTTGCTTTTGCCAAGCATGTTCTAAGTGGACTGTCATCTGCATTACTTTTGACATTGAACAACAAATCATCGACTGGCAAATGCTGCTTTCAAAGCTCACACTGTCAGAGGACTGACTGCCTCTACTACTTGCTTCATGAATGTCTCCACTGTAGTAAACTGTGCTGTTAGCACCTGGTGTTTGGTGCATACCTTCAATACACATTATTGTCTCAATCAAACCTGCAGACCCAGGCAAAATTTGAGAGGTCAGGCCTTCAGGACTCAGCTGAATTCTATGCTTGTGCAGTTCTCTGCTACCCTTTACTTTGGTGGTTACTGCATGGGATTCAGCCTACTTAAGGACTCATGAAGGGGGTCTCTAGATGTTATGTATAAGAGATATAAACATGATTTTAGTTTTCTTTATATTTCCAGTAGATTAAATCAGCTGTATTTCCATCCAAACACAACAACGTAGGTGAAGAATCATTAGAATGAAAACAAACAAGAACATTTTTTCCCAGGGGGCAAATCCTCTTGCCCCGCTATATGAGGAGCTTTGCTTCCCACACTTATATGTACTTACCTCATGGTCACACAACTGCAGAGATAAAATATAAACCCAAACACATCAAATTATTCATGGAGCACAGAAAGAAGTCATATTGGCAATAATTTCCCTTTGTTAAAAGAAAGAATATAGTGCAATATAAAGGAAAATAAATCAACAAGTTTGAAATTGTTCCCTTTACACTTGACCAGCTGTAGAGGGTAAGTACATTTTCTTGAATCACCAAAAAGTGCTAGCTAATGGATTGGAAGAGAAATGACAATCTTGACAGAAAAATGTGTATATGTGGTTAATGAATTACAGTTTGTCACAATACGTATGCACTAACATCTATAAATGTAGGATATGAAAGAAAAAATGCAGAATTCTGATTGGGAAAAGAAATGCCCACCAAACCAATCAGGGAGAGTCCTCTCATCAATCAAGTCGACAGGGTAGGAGTATATCTATTATTTATTCAACGTCTTGTTTTCTAATAATGATTTTCCCTGTGACTTGGCCTAGGTGTAGTCATGGTTTTATGCAACATCATTAGTCATTACTGAATCTGCACTCCGCTTAACATATGCATGTTTATCAGAATACTTGGTGAACAACACAACACCCCACTGGGAGTAAGCTTATAGCCTTCATGAGGTCTTTATTTAGGTGAATTCTAGAAAACATATGCACCACATGAAATATACACTTCCTGTAGCTAGTCATATGCTATAACCCCCTTTTTCCTAGTTATAAAACATATATTTACAACAGTTATATGTACATTCTATGAGGTAACATGCATTATATTACACTGATATTGTTTAACTATCATAACTCTACAATAAGCATGCCACTGTCTTTTTTTACATCAGCATTAAGATAATTTGTTCATATGAATAAAATTCTCAGTTAATGTAACCTTCAGTCTTTAGTTATAATGTTCAACTCTCAGACAGTTCATATACATTGTTAGTTACTTTGGTGGTCTTCCACATCTAGGATATTTAATATGACTGCTGTTTCTGGACATCTACTGTTCTTCTGGTACAATACTTGCTGTAGTATAACTTTACTAGGAGATACAACGTTGAGAACCTCCGTCTGACGTTCTTGGTTATCACGTGCTTACATTCCCTATTTTTGGCCATCAGGACTGTTAATGCTGATCCCCCCCCCCCCCCCCGGACATCAATGTACTTGTGTTGTACAAATACCTGTGATCACCCCTATATACTTTTCCATCCTTCCTACATGTTTACTCCAGCTTTAGAACAAAAATTTTCCCACAGCTTTGTATTATTTATTTTCCTCCTGCCTGTATATCTGGTAGTCAAAGCTGTATAAAGGGTGAGGCACAGTTAGGACTGTAGAAGAGGTTCCAGCTGCACCCTGCAAACAGCATTATTATTAATCATTTAAGCAGCCACATGTATATGTGTATTAGGAACTACAGCAAGGGTCTACTGTATCTCCTTGACATAGTATTTCACTGGAACAGTTTAACAAAGGGGTTTCACATACTTTAGCACATATCTATTATGTTGATAAATAAATAGCTCTTTGCTTGTCTTGAATACCTTTTATGAAATAGCTATTAGTCAGTGAACTGCAGAATAAATAAAAAAAAATAATCCTATTTATTAACCGGATAGGTCCACTGGACACACAGTTCCTTTTCAGGGGTGATGCGGAAGCAATGTACAGTTAAGTGACTTGCTCAAAGTTGCACAGCAGGCAAACAAAGACTAATGGAATCAAATCAATCCCTGTATCTCAGGAACTGTAGCTCACATCTTTAACCTCGGAGTCAAGTTCCAGAAGAAGATACAAGGAGTCACTGCAGTTGTTTGCTATGGTTTAGCAAAGTTGCTTGATATAGCAAAGAAACACTACATAGGTATATACTTCTGGCCCTCAACTCTGAGAGGGCATGATATATATATATATATATATATATATATATATATATATATATATATATATATGTGTGTGTGTGTGTGTGTGTGTGTGTATTTTTTTTTGATCCTCAACAACTTTGAGATGGCATTTTTTTTTTATCTTCAGCTTTAATCTGGGGTACTTTTTCAGCCATAACAGAATTTCTGTTTCTATTGATTTGCCTCCAACATCATCACGCTATCTTTATGTTAATTTAATTTCCTGGGATAAGCAATGTAGATGAAGTACATCATTTGCTCTTCAAGCATCTTTTGATTATAACTGAGTCGATGAATACTGAACCTCTATAATAGAGTATTCCTATATCCCCAAACTGCAAGATACGGTCCTTATAGCTTCTGCTACAGCTCATTCTCATGAGATTTTATTTCTCCTCCCTGCATGATTTATTTTGTGGGACTGTGCCCGCACAACCCCTGCCAATTATACATTCTAATTCCAAGATTACACAATACCAAGGAAAGGACATTTTTCTTAACCCTGGGGACTATGCCTCTTGGTTGCTCAAACTACTGGGAGAGTCTTTTAGAAATTCTGATTCTAGCAAATGTGGCATGATGCAGGTTAGCTATCAAAATGAAAAATACAGAGAAAATCCCATTACTTAAAGAATATTAAACAACAGGTCTCATTTGATTTGGACTTACTGAAAGCTTTCTCAACATGTGAACTAGGAATCATTGGTGGTGGGGAGTGTACTGTAGCATTTTATGCTGAGAAAGTGTTTTAGTAATGTTGTCTTATGTTTACCTATTCCTCATGAATCCACAGTTACCATGGTTCCCAAGGAGAAGAGAAAGGGTAGCTGTCTTATTTGATAATACCAAAGCTTATATTCTGCATTTGAAACTGAAATGAGAACCTGGATATTCTAGATTCTTATCTGGTTTAGGAATTACAGAAATAGTTGCATCCTTCCCACTTTATAGAACTCTACTTGTACAGGATCTGATTCATGGCCTGAATCATATAAAACAAAATTAATTCTAATAAACTGATAGAGATCTACTGGAAGTTCATGCAGGCCTGGACACATCCCCTGTGAATGCTTAATCAAGACTTACTAAAAGACATTAATAAGATCAATAGCACATATTAAATATATCAGTATTGCCATTTTACATTTATTAATATAACACTAATTACTGTTTAATAAACTCAGTATTATTAACATAAATACAATTTAGATACACTTAAAGTCTTATGATTTAGAACCATTGAATGTCATGCTTTACACATTTACACTAAGACTACTTTTATTCTCTACTCAATCAAGCTAATTACAAAATGTTCTATCTTATCTACATAAAAAGGTAATTATATATATATATATATATATATATATATATATATATATATATATATATATATATATATATACATATGCAATTTGTATATCTAATGTTGTACCAAACTATGTAAATTGTAATATGCATATGTATACAGTATATTTTGTTTTGGTTCTGTCTTCTGCATTTTTTATTTCATTTATACATGCACTCTTTTATCATATTCTTATTTTTCCAGCATTTTTGATATATACATGCTGGAGCTTTTCTCCCTGGGATGGTGCTGAAGCAGTGCTCTGCTCAGTTGAATTATTTCAGTTAATAAATGAAATAGGCCTTATTCGGCCTATCACTATTTCAGAAGATTGTAGAATTCCAGCTTTTTAACTAGTATGGTTGTAGAGTGCTAACAGTCATTTATTAGATGTATCTGATTTTGTTCTTAGTTTGTGGAACCTTAGCTGTCAACATGCTGCTGCTGAATTTTGCTTTGTCTATCATGTTTACAGACTGCTTCATTGTGGTACTCTTCTGCTTTCTCTTTATTGGCTGTTTTTTTTTTCCCATCAGTTATGAATGCTTGTTGTTACTGGGCGGAGATGAAGCTGGATCAACTAGCACCCTGTGCCCATCTCAAGAACTACTGCCCCTCACTCCCCCAGCACTTCAAGTGATCAAGTCAAGATAAAACAAAAATAAAAGCTTTCTACAGCAGAGTACAGTACAGTACCCACTCCACAAATCTGGAAAGTGAAACTCGAACCAAAAGGTGTAGATGGAATGAAGGAGCGAACACTATTCTTTAGTACTTTCGTTCAAACTTATTCTTCATGAACTTCTTCAGAAAAAAGTTAACCTCTCAAAACACACCTCTTATAAGTTACATTACATATTACATGACTTTCATGGTACTTTAAATTAAAGGTATAAAATCCTACCATAAAAATAAAAAAAAACTGTCTTGTTTTCCAAACAGCTTTGAATGTCAAAACATCATAAAAATATCTTAATATAAAAACATCATCATATTATTTTGATTTGAATGTTATTTTACTGCTAAAGAACACTTAATATTAATGCATTCATTCAGACCAGGGGCTCTGTCTGCTACCAAACTGATCTGCCACAATGACTCCTTGCATTCTAAAATAAAATTGGTGTTCCCTATATAATCCACTTGTTGAACAGAATCTATGACTGAAAAGGTGAACTTTTTAAAGATCACACAGTGAATAGCATACCTAGCTAAAGCATTGGTAAAGTCCTTTTTCTTAATAGCAAGTATGTGTTCATATATTCTACGCTTTAAACATCTAACGGTTTTTCCTATGTAGTAACTAGGACAAGAGTTATACACTGCCACATAAACTATGTTTGTACTCTCACAGGTAAACCATCTGTGGACCCAAATAGTCCTTTTAAGATGTGTAATAAATGTACTAAATGTATTGCTTATATACCTACATTGTTTACAATTCCTGCAGGAGAAAGTACCTCAAACACTAGTCACATCAGTCAATGCTAAAGTGTGCCCCCCCCACCATTTTCCAAAATGTTTTTGATGTTCTTAATTTTCTTGTAGGTAAACTTGGGTTCTACACCGACTACCTGTATGAGTTCCCTATTCCCCATCAAGACCTTCCAATTGTCCTTAATTATGTGTTTAATGACACCCATCTCATTGACAATGGGGATGGGGAAAGAAATGGTAAACACTGTGTTGCCCTTCTTTTTCCTTTTGTTACTTACATCACCAAACCCCCTGATGATGGGTTTGGCAGCGTTTTGTCTCAGAATAAACACTTCCTTATGTATATTGGTTAACCAAGCCTGGTCATACTCTCTTTGTTCAAACAAATGTATCAACATGATGACCTCTTGAAAAAAAGTGTCATCATTTAGATGTAAGTCTACTGAGGTGAATAAATTGCCCCTTAATCACCCCTTTCTTCATATGCCTAGGGTGTAAGCTATCTCTGCAAATATTGGTTGACAAAAACATATTTTCTATAAATCTTACTCGCAAAAGTGTTACTGGACATATCAAAAGCCAAATGTATGTCCAAGAAATTAATAGTCCTACCAAAACTTCCCATAGAAAATTCCAAAAAGTCTGTGGTGTGATTTAAGTCCCTAACAAAGGACTCAAATTCATTCTCATCACCAGTCCACAGAAATAGCAAATCATCAATAAATCTTTGATATAAAATAATGTGGGACCTTTGCGGATGTACATACAAATACCTCTCCTCCCACATGGCCATTACAAGGATGGCAAAAGATGGGGCCACCCTTGCCCCCATAGCCACCCCTGAAGTCTGCTTATAATATTTTTGGTTGAACTAAAAAAAAATATTATCAACAACTATACCCATAAACCTACAAACCGTCTCTATTTTACTGTGTGTAAAGTCAGTGTACCCACTGAGGTAATCTCTCAGATATACTATACCAGCATCTTGGTTGATACATGTGTACAGTGATTTAACATCTAAAGACTCAAAATAAAAATCACCATGAGTGAGGTTAATGTCCCTCAAAAATTCCAAAAGGTGCCAGGAGTCCCTAAGGTATGACTTTGCTTTTTGCACTATAGGATTAAGTATGTAATCCAGCCATAAAGAAATATTTTCTGTCTAGGTTCTCTTGACTGAAGTAATTGGCTAAAGGGCAGATTTGTTTCTGATTTGTGTACTTTGGGTATCCCAAAGAAACGTCCCATACTGGGATGTTCCACTAACAAATATTCATATGTGTCATGATCTAAACTACCCTGGCAAAACATGTCAAAAAGATCAGTGTTTATTCTCAAAAAAACTGTTGTTAATTACATTCTTATCTACAACAGAATAAGCTGTGTCATTTACCAACATGTCTTCAATGTTTTTAAAATAATCTTCGGTACACATAATCACCATCATACCACCCTTATCAGCTCTCATTACTCTAATGTCTTTATTTTTAATTAAAATACACAGTGCCTGGTGTTCTTCCACAGTGAGGTTATGCATGTGTATGTCCTTTACAATATTCCTCATGTCCAATTCACACATGTCACCAAACACTTGCAAGGAGTTGCACAAGGGGGGGGGGGGGTTATATGTGCTATTCTTTTTAAATTTGTTACAAACATCTTGTTTGTCTACATTTAAATCATGCAGTAGGTAACAAAGGTTCAATTTTCTCAAAAAAAGTTTGAACTAACACCCCTAGCATTCGACAAAAAACTAAAAAAAAAAATCTTTAGATTACTGTAGGAATCCTATAGTAATTCAGCCAATAATCCCACACCAAATCCACATCCCCACAGCTCTACAAATAAATAAAAACAAAAAAAAATGGCTTTTTTGGATTACTTTAAGAATCCAATTAGCTTCCTAAGTAATGTAGATAGTTACAACCCATCAAGTCCACATGCTCCAAGCCCTCAATACAAAACTCATCATCTTCTTTCAGCTGTTCCCGTTAGGGGTCACCACAGCGGATCATCTGTTCAATTTCTTCCTGTCCTCTGCATCATGCTCTTTCACACCAACCGCCTGCATGTCCTCTCTCACCACATCCATAAACCTCATCTTAGGCCTTCCTCTTTTCCTCTTACCTGGCAGCTCCATCCTTAGCATCCTTTTCCCAATATACCCAGCATCCCTCCTCAGCACATGTCCAGACCAATGCAATCTCGCCTCTCTAGCTTTGTCTCCAAACTGTCCAACCTGGGCTGACCCTCTAATATACTGATTCCTAATCCTGTCCATCCTAGTCACACCCAACATCTTTAACTCTGCCACATCCAGCTCTGACTCCTGCCTTTTCGACAATGCTACCGTCTCCAACCCATATAACATAGATGGTCTCATTACCCTCTTGTAGACCTTCCCAATACAAAACTAGAAAAAAAAAAAGGAGCAGGTACCTAATTGGAAGCAATCACTCTTTAGCCTGAACAAGCAAATAAGAGCACTAGTGAAATCCTCCAAAGCAAACGTCAAGTCCAAACTGGCCACATCTACTAAAGACAGGCATAAGGCCTTCTTCACATATGTCCGCAATCTTAAGGGAAGCACCCAGATCTGCTCCTAACTGGTGGTCAAGGACACCACATACACAAATGCTGTAGACATAGCCAACCTGCTGACAGACAGGTTCAGTCCTCTGTCCCCCCCCCATCAGTAAAACAGGACATCCCCAGTACCTTATCTCTAGGGAGCAAGTCATCACTGCCCTCTCAAAGGCAAAAAATGCAGCCTCCATGGGACTCGATAACATTCCAGGCTGCATTCTATATGAACTCAGGCAGGAACTTGCAGCACCATTAGGCACCCTATTCAACCAAAGCCTGAGTACTCCCAGCTGAGTGGAGCACAGCTAATGTCATCCCTTTGTACAAAGGTGGAGAGTACACTGATCCAGGAAATTATAGACCCATCAGCCTAACTAGCCTGATCTGCAAGGCCATGGAGCAGATTATCATGGACCTATTAACAAAGACATTGGCAACCTCCAGACACTTGATCCCACACAGTTTGGTTTTGTCAAGGGTTGGTCATGCTGTTAAATTTGGTCAACTCACCGATCTTGACCTGGCCAAAGCCTTTGATACTATTCCCCACTCAGGTGTAGTAGATAAACTCTCTCAACTAGGCATCTATCCATATGTTACCAGATGGGTAGCAAACTGGCTCACTGATAGAACCCACCTAGTCAAAATAGGGAAAGCCACCTCAAGTAGTAGACCCGTAACAGGCGGCATACCTCAGGGATTGGTCTTGAGGCCTCTGCTGTTTGGTATATACTTTTCAGAGGTGCAGGCCAAATCTAGTGGGCTATGAATGACTAAGTTTGCAGATGACTGCAAGCTGGGTGCTATCATCAATTCTCCTAGTGATGTGAACATCCTCCAAGAGGGTCTCACACAAACAAATGACTGGTGCCAGAAACATGGCCTCAAACTGAATGCCAAAAATGCATCATCATCCCTTTCGGGGAGAGTGACATTCCCCACAAATTATCACATTGATAATAAGGCACTAAGCACACAATCAGTTGTGAGGGACTTGGGCATCCAGGTTGATAGCAAACTGACTTTTGACTACCATATTGCCTCCATTGTACGGAAAGCTTTCTACAGGACCCATCTAATTACTAAGGGTATCTCATCCAGGGACAAGGTGGTCATAACATCCCTGTATTCTTCCCTTATAAGACCCATTAATGTGTACAATGCCCCTTTCAGCATGTACCTCACAAAGCACATGCAGCAGCTGGAGAGACCACAGAGGTTCCTCACCTAGAGAATCCAGGGCCTCAAAAATCTACCCTACAAAGGCAGGCTAAAAGCCCTGTCCTTCTACTCTGTCTCCTACAGACTCCTCAGAGGTGACCTCTGTCTGGCATACAAAGCAATCTCAGACCCCCACCCTGATGGGAGTGCTGCATATCTGTAAGTCAAGCTCCACTAGATTAACCCACACGCATGACCTCAAGCTGGTCTATGACATCAATAGGACTTGTTGGCGGGACAGATTTGTGTCCCAGAGACTCCCCCTTTTGTGGAATAGACTCCCTCTCCATGTAAAGCAGCATACCCTATTAAACCTTTCTAAGCACAACCTGGATAACTGGATGGGGAACCAAAAATACTCCCCTGTGATTCCACCTGTGTCCCTGCTGGACAATGGCATAGGGTGCTGACTTGTTGGAACATGGGCTAAAGTCTTGGCTAGGCTTGTAGGGGCCTAAGGGCCAATAGCCTGGTAACTTCCTAAAATCTTATTATCATAAAAATGTGGCTTCTTTGGATTACTTCCAACTGGCTTCTTACAATAATTCAGCCAATCTGAAACACCCCTAGCTCTTCAAGTGAAGAGCAAAAAAAAAAAAAAAAAATGCCAGCCTCAAGTGCCTTTCAGCATTTTGGTACACAAAAAAGGTTACATGTATGCCTGCCTTTCAATCACTCCCCCAAAAACATTGCATCCAGGGCAGCAATTGCCCCCTTTGCTTTACCCTTGCTTAGCGACTGCTACTGGTGATAGCTACATCATCATCTCACAACTGCCTATGATGATCTGTGTATTCAGCTGGTTTGGATGAAAATTTAAGGTAGGTTTTAGTCAGGATCACATTTTTTTTCAATTTGGTCTTTTGTTCCTGTCATCTCTGAGCAATTTCTACCTTCTACATGGCATCATTGTAGATAATGTATTAATTTGACAGCTGCCTACTGCTATCAAGATTATATCCTCTTCAGGAGGCAGTTTCAGTTTGCCTTATAGATCAAACATACAAGCTGTCTTTGGAGGTTCATTTATGGAGAATGCCTTTATAAGGCATTTTTGATCTCTTAGCTGTACTCTTTTGTGAAGATTTGAGTGACTGGCTAGACTGCCAGGTTCGTGGTTGTTATGGTTACCCTGATGCCTGGTGGACATTTTTGTCTGTGTTTTCAGGGCAACTCATAGTACTAGCTGCTGGACTACTGTCCCATTAGAAAAGTACTGAAGTCAGGAAGTTTATTATTGTTTTTAAATTAAAAATAATAGTCAACTTTCCAACTTTCTGTTTTGTTTTGGTGTTCAGAAATCTGCATATGCTCAGAGTTCCAAGGAAATCCGAGACAAAAAAAAATGGCTTAGTTAACTCACCTAGCTGCTTTTAAAACAGACTGGCATTACACTTACTCTACCAATCCATGTAACTCTTTCTTCCTGTTGAAGATGTCAGAAAAATCACTCAACAAGTATCTCAAAAGACTGTTATATAAGCAAAAGCAGCAAGGAGCCCTTCCTACTGGTCCAGGCAGCCTCAGGTGACTGAGACAGACGGAGACTAAAGTGAGAGAAAGAGTTAATCTATTGGCGCAGAGGTAAGAGCATGGGAGATGTTTTTTTATACATGCACTATGTCTGCTACTAACTGCGGTGGTGGTGCTGCAGTAGCATTGTCGCCTCACAGTAAGACGCTGTCCGGTTCGATTCTCAGCTAGAGCGTCTTCTGCGTGGAGACATGCGTGAATGGGCGTACCTTTGTTGAAGGTTGTGCGTCAGAGCTGGCAACTCGGCATGTAAAAATCTGCTGCCAATCATTAGCGGTCCGGAGTTCCGCTGTGGCGACCCCTAACAGGGAAAAGCCGAAAGACGCAACAACAACAACTATGTCTGCTACTGCCAGCATGTAAGAAGGCATTGTGTCAGTGTGTGTGCACGTGTGTGAGAGTGTGTCTGTGTGTTTATATATGAATGATTGAGTAAGGGGGTAGTCAGAAGCTCTCAACTGTCCCTGACTTTGCTTCATATTTTGGGCTATTACTTGCAAAATTTGCGGTGTTCTAGCAAATGAGTGAGGACTGCAGTCTTTAAGTAATGACAGACATTTGACTTTCTTACTTAGCCTTCAGAAAAAAAAAACATGCTAATGCAAATCCTGTTACTCTTGTAAAGCATATAAAGGCTATATCTACAAAGGAGGCAACTCTGCTGAACTAACCAATTTCCATCCTATATCTATCTTGTCACCCATATCCAAAATTCTTGAGAGAGGTATCCATCAGCAGATAATGCAATACCTATTGCAAAACAATCTTTTAACCCAAACACAACAAGGTTTCCGACTCAGCCACAGCACAGCTACAGCCCTATTATCCTTTACATTAGCAAGGCCAGAGATGCAGGATACTATATAGCCTCAGTATTCCTTGACTACTCTAAGACCTATGACACTGTCACTCACCTCCTACTACTGAACACACTGCCTAACTTAGGCTTCTCACATAACACAGTAAAATGGTTTCAGAGCTACCTCAAGGATCGTACACAAGCAGTGAAATGGTTCAATGAACTCTCTCCCTTTCTCCACAACCATGCTGGAGTTCCTCAAGGCTCCATCCTTGGAACCCTACTCTTCAACATTTTCACTAACAACCTTTATACTTCCACCCACCTGGAACACTCATTGAATATGCTGATGATTCCACTATAATCTATATAGCTCAATCACTACCAGAACTGCTTTCAAAAACTCAACAGTCCTTTAGTGCAGTCAAATCCTGACTAAAAAATGCCCAACTCTTTCTTAATCCAAAGAAGACTAAATTAGTACTCTTTTACCCTAAAAACACCTCCTCTGTCACTGATCATTTCAACATCTTTGCATAGGACAACACTGTTATAGAAATAGTACAGGAAAACAAATTCTAGCAGTAATCATTGACAATAAACTTTCCTTTGACCAGCATATACAGCAAAATATAATGAAAACTCATCAAAAACTGGAACTCTTATATAGAAACAAACATTTCTCAGCTACAACATCCAAAGTTTCCCTAGCAAAAACCTTTTTACTTCCCTCCCTTCTTTATGGTGCCCCTATCATCACTAATTTTCAAACATCTACCTTAAGCAAGATGGAATAGTGCTATAACAATGTAGCTAAGTTTACCACAAACTCTGAATATCACACACACACACACACACACACACACACACACACACACACACACACACACACACACACACACACACACACACACTACTGTAAAGTGCTACTAGAAGTAAACTGGCTTGAACTTCCCAACCAACTTGCATTTATTCAGCTATCTACTTTGCACAACCTTATTTTCAAGCCTACTGCCTGCCCTGCACTAGCCAACTTAGTCATACCTTATACACTAAATAGATCCCTATGATCAGATGACAAAAATCTGTTAGCTGTCTCAAAACCCACAAAAAAACAGATCATTATCCATATTCACATTTTGTCTCTAAACTATGGAATTCACTACCTCTTGCTACCAGGTCTATGCCTCGCCTAACCTGCTTTAAAGCCTCTTTAAAAAATCATCTCAGAAATACATGGCTCTGCTCCTGTAAAAATCTGGCCTAATGCTCCTCTTCTTCCACACTAGCTTCATTTGCTTTTTCTTCCCTTGCATCTCACTCCTTCACAGTCTACAAGATCCTAATGTTTCTCATAACTCCTTCTCTGTTTCTATACCATATCCTTAAGCTATTGCTCAGTCTGCAATGCCTCTATTCTTCTTAATTCTCTCACTATCTTTCTGCATCATTAACTCTTCTGCTATTATTTTCCTAACTGAAACCAACATTTTATTTTTCATGTATTATAACAACTGATGTCATATATTGTACTACCTACATACTACTCTTGTACACTTTATCTACTCAAAGGCTATGTATACGTTGTTGGAATGAATACAATTGTCTATAATGGCATAACTCTATAGAATTGTCCAGATGTGTAGTATACCTTGTAACCTAGTTTACATTCTATCAACTTATTTTTGTATAGTATTCCTCATGTCACTTGTATTGTTTTTTGGACTATAATGTATTTGTATTGCACTGTATGTGGAGCTTTTCTCCCCAGGCCTCCACTGAAAATGGGTTATGAAGACCCAGTCGGACCACCCCAGTAAAGAAATGCCAAATAAATAAATAAAATATCATTCCCTGATTTTGTCCTTTGCTTAGCTCAGTCCTTGATGCTTGCTAAGGTGTTGAGAGGTACTGGGGGTGCTAGCAGTGGGCTTCACACTGTATTCTGTCTCTACTGACCCAAGAAGATAAATTCTTGTGTGTCAGTTATCTATTCATTCATGGTACTCTAATCTCGCATTTAAATCACAGTCATTTTAAGTTGCTGTAAATGATGGTCACATCTGTGTGAGTGTGCGTGTGTGTGAGTGAGCGTGCGTGTGTGCGTGTGCGTGTGCGCGCGCGTGTGTGTGTGTGTGTGTGTGTGTGTGTGTGTGTGTGTGTGTGTGTATATATATATATATATATATATATATATATAGGGGTTAAAATAAATTACTGCAGCCAATTGATATTATTTTTATTTTATTACAATCTAAAATCTGAGGTGAATAAAGTTGGTTTGAATTGCTGGGTACAGGGGTCCTCTGTATATGAAAGTGATTGATACTGTCACCATTTGTTTAAGTTAAACAGTTATTTTGTTTTTCCAAAAGTAGTGTGCATTTGTCTGAAGCCAGCTGGGATACTTTACTGTGGTTATTTTTTTAACAAAATCAGATATTTAAGGTGCGTATAGTCAAAAAAGTGTTGTAATTGATGAGCATGTAATGAATGAGTATATGTGAGGGTGGGGTTGCAGTGTATCTAAATGTAGCAAGTTACCCATAATGTTTTTTCACTTTCCATCATAGTCAAACATCAGCTTTGTTCTCAATAAGTGACTGTTTGTGGCAGTCTGGGCAGGATGTATGTTATAGCATCTGATCACTGACACAGTGAGTAGTTTTGCCATCTAACAATGTTTGGTTATCTGGTTGAGTTTCTGGCTGTGATTCCTTCTGTGTGAAGTCTGCATGTACTTCTACTCTCAGTGTGGTTTTATTCATGTGTTTTAGTTTCCTCTGCCAGACCCTCACCTGTATAATATATTCCTCTAGTCATTTTTGCTTTTACTTTCATCTCAGTCTAACACCAGAGGGGTACACAGAAGGCAACTGTCTTTTTTTTTGGAGTGGTAGGAAGGCAGAGAACATTAACAGATAAGATTAATATATCCTTAGAAGCATTTATCTTCTCAGTTTATTGGGAAAATACTGTTTTGTTAACTTTGAACACTAAGCTTTAGGCACAACTTATTTTTCCATGAAAGAAAAATAAGAAGAAAAAAAAAGAAAGAAAAATATAACTGAATTTCTTTAAAGAAAAATAAGACTGAATTTCTTTCTAATAATATTTTGTTAAAGCCATTATTAACCAAAAGATTGCAAAAAGTTCTAAAATACACCTTACAGCATCTAAAACCCTATGACTTCTGGGGGGCCTAGCAGCCTCTAGGCCCCTGCATTAAGTCTTTCAAACTTACTACAATGGTGGGTCATTCATGATATGTTAAAGGGACAGGGAAAGTGAAGTAATAAGTCGAAGTGTGAAAAAAAATATCTTTTTGGATGGTCTGGGGTTAGGTCAGGCGAACTGGGGAAATGCAGGTGGACTAGTGTGCAATAGAGGGGTCAATGGAGTCTTTTGTCAATGACTCTGTTTTATTTATTTATTTATTTATATATTTTATCCTTTGTTAATTGGGTTAACCCCACTAGGTCAGTAGCATCTTTTTAGGGGAGACCCAAGCTGGTATATATACTACTAAGGGAAATTTGGCCAGGGCATTGGGGAGGTTCCCCTACTCTTTTGGGTATGGGGACTCTATTTTTTGTTGCTCTTCCTGACTTTTGGTCCTGGCGCAAAGGCGTCTCATAGAAGCAGGAAGCAGAAAAGTACAAATGGAGGAGAAAGATTGTGATTTTAATGTAATGGAGATGAGTGAGACTGTTATTCAAACACAAAAGGTTCGGATGTGGTAGTTAATGAGTTAGAGGTGGAGCAGTGTGGAGAAAATGGAGATGGGAGGAAAGAAGGAGTAGAATGAAAAAGAGAGCCAGATAAAAGGTAAAAAGAAAGAGTCAAGGTTACTATTTAGGATTCAGAAGATCTGTTTCAACAAAATCTGTTTTAACAGATTCTGTAACACCTGAGTGTTTTGTTATAGCCCTCCAGTCGGGGGGGGGGGGGGTTGCGGGATGTTTATTTGAAATAATTGATCAAACAGAGCAAACAGGAGAGGGAGCCAGCTTTTATTTGTATTAACTTAGATACTTTCTGTGACATTTCGTTCGAGGAGACACAGTGTATGGAAAAAAACTTGGAACAGAATGAAAAAAGAAAGAATGAAAACCCTTGTAACTTGTATGTTGTGTAGGCATTTAACAAAGAAGCTCAAAAAAGAGTAGTTATACAATTTTGAACTGATGTTGAAAGAGATTATTTAAAAGACTATTTAAAAACTGTGTGTAAAGATGTGATGGATGTTACAAAGATCTATGACAATAGAGGTTTATGGACTGGGGTTTGGGAATGTGGTGTTACATTTAAAATGCAAAATGATAAAATAATGTATTTGCTGAGTATAATTAATGTGGAGGGGAATAAGAGATTGTTTAGATACTGGGGACAACTAAAGACATTTTTTTTTGTGTTGTAAAAGATGATCATTTAATTAACAATTGTGATAAAAGGAAATGTTTTATTTGTGGCAACGTCAGTCACAAAGCAGAAAATGTGAAAAAAAAGTATAAAGTGTGAAAAAATTAGGACATTCATGGATGGACTGTAATGCTACAGAAAATTATACACAGGAAACAAAATCAGGCCAAGATAGGGAAAGTGTTTTAGAAGATAATACAGAAGAAATAGAAAAAGAAACAATGAATGAGAAAGATATAAGAATGGCTGTAAATGAAAGTATGAATGAAACAAAAAGTAAAGGAGAGATAGAGGAAAAGTACTTCAAGTGATGAAGGGGATTATAAATAGATAAGAGTCAAAAGTAAAAGACGTTCTATTGGGAAAAGAGTGAAAGAAAACACAATTTGAAAAATATAGGTATAAGAAAAAGCAAAAAAGGAAAACGATAAAAGTAATAAAAATTATTTCATGAAATGAAAATAGTAGCCATTAATTTAAATAGCATAAAGAATGTTTAGTGAAGTCTAGAAGTGTTGGAATGGTGTAGAATGTTAGACATGGACATTATAGTATTAAAAGACATAGGAATAACAACAAAAGAAGAAAGAATACAAGTTAATGGGTTATGGGAAGGCAAGGTTATATGGAACTTAGGAGATGAAAAATGCTCAAGTATAACAATTTTATGTAAAGAATGTATAGAATTTTTGGATTATACACTAGTAGTATTAGGAAGAATAGTAATATTAGATATGAGATGGAAGAATCAAATAGAGTAATTGCATTCTACGCATACACTTTACAAAAATAAAGAGAGATTATGTTTAAGAAAATACTTGATTATGTAAGTGTGAATATGCCAGTGATAGTAGTGGGAGACTTCAATTGTAATAATGATTACCTAATAAAACAATTAATTACTTAAAGCGCACTAGCAAAAGGAATACAGTCATTTAAAGGCACACATCTAGTAACATAACATAGGCAGTTCATTTTAAAATCTTCAGTCTTCTATTCTTCAGAAAACATTTAATATTATTTTGATTTGATATATAAGGGGATGCTGCTGTGTGCATTTTATTTTATTCTGAAGAAGTCTTTTGAGATGAAAGCGATATTAAACTGTGTTTTTCGCTATTGCTGGTGGTTTCCTTCATTGTTCGGTCAGACTGGTGGTTTGGTTTTGATTAGTTTTTGCTGCTACTTCACCCTTGCGACTGTTGCTTTTCCTAGTTGATGTGTCTTTCCTGTGGATGGCTGGCCTGAACGAGGACCCACTTTTGGAGATGTCTGTTCATCCTACACCTGGTACGTCTGATTTTCAAGATACCAACCTGCTTTCCATGTTGGTGTGCACTATGAAAGACATGCAAAAGACTCTTGAAACTTTGATGGCAAGTAATTATAGAATGACTGGTTTAAGTAAACTGTCTTCACTTAGTTCAGAAGATGAAAGTGTGGAGACTGTAACTGATAAGACTGCTTCAGTATTTCATTCTGAGAACAATAAGATTGCGTTTAGTGACATTACAGCAGTCCTAAACTGTGATTCAGACCAATTTGATGCCTACAATTTAGCTTTAACCTCTACTATGTTTAATGGCAGGAATGTAGAAAAAGAGGCTAAAAGACTTTTATCTTTGTTGGAAAAACTACTAAAAAAGTACAGAGTTTTGGTTGTTGAGACTAAGTACTTTGATAAATGCATACAAGTGGGAGAAGTACCTAAGGGTCTGCATTTTTTTAAATGCCCTAATGATGTACTTTCGACTGAGTCCTTCTTTTCTGAATTGGTGTCATTTTTTCTAAAACAGGGCTTGACTTTTTAAAATTGCTTGTTGGTCATAATAAGAAACTAATTGAGGAGGTACGCAATGATATTATTAAGACAGAAGCTTCTTTGCAGAAGCTTATAAGAAATATACCCTGTTTAAACAAAGACTACTTTGCTTTGCTTTTTTCTACGGAAGAATTTGAACAGGGTTTAATACAGAGAAAGCTAAAGAAGTTACAACGGGACATTGATGCATATTCCAATAATACTGCTTTTTCCCATTTCTCTGATGTTAAAAAGGCTATTGCCCCTTTAAGACACAGAACCAACTTAGGGGTCGCTATAGAAACCAAGGAGCTTCTGGTCTTCTTCCTACTTCCTTTAGTGAAGTTATTAAGACAGGTGGTGATGTCACTTCCGGTTTGATTTTGAATTCTGACTGTTCCACAAGTGAATCGGCTGGTGTTGCTCCTGCTGAGAATGTATTAGATATGAATGATAGGTCTGATACTTCTGGTGAGGAGCAGGATGAAATTAATGGTTCTGGTCCGATTCCAGTTAATGCAGAAGAGACCTGTTTTATGTCAGAACGAGACGGGCGATGTGTCAACAAGAAAGACTTCCACAAGGAACAAGAAAAAGTAACTGCTTTTACTGAACATTCCAATACTGACTTTTTGAATGAAAAAAATGTATAACTTGTCTTGTTATTCATTTACTTCTAATCAGTTATTTGTTTTAGGGCTTGGATTTAACTTTGTGCCTAGCAAAAGGATGAATTTAGGACACACATTGTTGGATTTAAAAATGTTTTTTTGTAAACTAAATTTAAGTTATGTTTTTTCTAGTATGGATTTTAATAAATGTATGTTTGCTAAACCAAGAACCATTACTTCCCCCTTAACTAACACCTTACGTGTTTTTGAAAATTGTTGCACTGAAGACATCAGGCAACTTGTTCATACTAAGGTAGATTATAAGTTTTATAATCTTACTAGAGCTCAAAGAACAGCCTTAAAAGAACTGAGGTATTTAAGCCACCTTCAGTTTATGAAAGCCGATAAGGGAGGGAGGCTGGTAATTCTTGAACAAGATACATATGTCATCTCTATGGAAAATATGCTCTAAGTATTGAGACTGAATATTCATTAGTTAGTCAACAGCTGGTTTTTAAGGCATATCACAGTATACGTTCTATTTTATATGATCTGTGGGTCAATGGGTATATTACTAATGACATGTATGATTTTATGTTAAATATCCACTTTTAAAGAACATGTTTGGTATCCCCAAAATTCACAAAAATCTTGAAACCCCCTATTTAGACCCATAGTATCTTCACCTAATTCAGTCACAGAAGGTATTTCTTTAGTAGTTGACTATATGTTAAATCCACTAGTCCAAAAATTAGATTAACTTATTAAGGACTCATGGCATTTTTTGGATTTGATTAGGACTTTTAGTTCTGTATATTCCTTTGATTCTAAGAAGAACATTTTGTTTACAGTGGCTGTTCAATAATTGTTTACCCTCCCCCAGTATCCCTCATGACCAAGGGGTTGATTTTGTTAGACATTTCTTGGGAAATGTAGCCCACCTTCATTCTGACAGCATATTTGTTTTATGCACCTTAATAGAAATAGTGCTTAATAACAATTATTTTCTATTTAACAAGAAAATTTACAAGCAGCTAAGAGGGGTAGCTATGGGGTCTGCTGCGGCCCCGGCTAACGCCAATCTAGTTCTTGAGTGGTGGGAGAATAGCGTTCTTAGACCTATTATGGAGCAAATTCATGTAGTTTTTTATGGCAGATATATGGATGATTTGTTTTTTATTCTAAAAGGTGGCACAGACCAGGATCATTCTTTTTGTGATAGTATTAATAATTCCAGTGATTTTTTTAAATTTGTATTGGGAAATGGTGGGCTATCAGTGCATTTTTTGGATGTTACCCTGACTTGGGATACTTCTAATAATTGTTTCACAAGTGGAATAGATAGGAAGGAGACTTTTGTTAACAGTTATTTGCATTATTTGAGCAACCATCCTGTTTTTATGAAAAATAACATATCGAAGGGTCAGTTTATTCATGCTTCACTGATGATTTCTGAAGAAGCTGATTCTGAATCAGAAGTCAGCTTTATACAGAATATGTTTTTGGTTAGATGTTACTCCTCAGATTTACTTGGCAAATTAGCTAATGAAATCAGAACAAGAAGGGCTACTGATTTTCCACCGATTTTGAAAAATGGTTTTACTACTATTACAAATAAGTCACGGGAGTCACTGGAGGGTATAAATGTATCTCCAAACACCATTATATTGGGTGACTTCAACTACCCGAATATAGACTGGGAACATTACTCAAGCCCCAACTTTCTAGCCCAAAGGTTCCTGGAGTTCATAAATTCAAATGCCATGGAACAACTAGTCACCGTTCCCACAAGAGGAGAAAATATACTAGATCTCATCATCACAAACATGGGGACAAAATGCTCCACACCGGAAGTATATCCCTCATTGGTGAGATCAGATCACAAACTTATCTCACTGGAAATCCACATCCCGCCCCCACCCCAAACAAAAAAGACCACAGTGAAGAACTTCTCTAAAGCAAACTTCACACTACTCAAGCCTGGTGTGGTATCCTTCAAGGCCCCCGAGCCAGTGGAAACTACAACCCAAGCTGCGGAAGCCCTTACAAATGCCTTCTACGAACACCTCCAGGACTGCATGGATCAGGCAATCCCTAATAAAACCAAGACTCTTTCCACCAAGGGCAAACGTCCAGTCTGGTGGACCCCAGCCATAAACAAACTTTACAATAAAAGGAGAAAGCTGTTACATGATAGAGCAAAATCCATAAAAGAGAAGACACCCTTGATCATTATTAGTAAAAAATACGAGCACTCATAAAATCATCCAAGGCCAAATTTGAGAGAAAAATTGCAATAGATTCAAAAGACAATCATAAGGCCTTCTTCAGCTATGTTGAAAACCTGGGTGGAAACTCCCAGATATGCGCAGAATTAGTCCAAAATGATACAAAAATCACTGAACCCACAGACATTGCCAACATACTGGCAGACAGGTTCAGTGCAAACTTCACCCCCCTCTCCCCCCCAAAAGGAGAGATAACTATCCCAGTGGAGTGTAGCCTCCCAGACATCTCTAATGCGCAGGTGAAAGCTGCTCTCTCTAAAGCTAAAAACACAGCATCAATGGGACTGGATGGTGTCCCCGGGTGTGTGCTACACGAACTCAACGAGGAACTAAGCCCGCATATAAGGCAGCTGTTTAATCTTAGCCTTACCACAGGATACGTGCCCAAGGAGTGGCGTACGGCAACTGTGGTCCCACTCCACAAAGGCGGCACCTCTACGGACCCTGGAAATTACCGCCCCATAAGCTTAACAAGCCTGGTCTGCAAAGCTATGGAGAGGATCATAATGGAACTCATAAACAAAGACATAGGGGACTTGCAGACATTGGACCCGACCCAGTTTGGCTTTGTCAAGGGCAGATCATGCCTTTTGAACTTGGTCGACTTCTTCGAAACAGTCACCAAGGCCATTGATGAGGGAAAGGCAGTCCATACAGCCTACCTTGACCTTGCAAAAGCTTTCGACACAATACTCCACTCGGGTATTATAGAGAAACTTACCAGCTTAAATGTAAACCCATATGTCACAAGATGGGTTGCAAACTGGCTAAAGGACAAAACCCACAGGGTTAGAGTTGCTGGCGCCATGTCAGACTCCAAGCCGGTCACAAGTGGGGTCCCACAGGGCTCAGTCCTTGGCCCCCTGTTGTTTGGCATCTACTTCTCAGAAGTACAGGCAAACATAGGAGGACTATGGCTGACAAAGTTTGCAGATGACTGCAAACTGGGCGCCATAGTGGAAAGTACATCGGACACAGATATCCTTCAGAGGGGTCTCATGGAAACTGATAACTGGTGCCAGAGCCATGGCCTGAAGTTAAATGCCAAAAAATGTATAGTCATACCCTTCGGGAAAAATAAGGTAACCCCAAGCTACCATATAGGTGGCAATCCATTAAGCACAGAAGAGGTTATCAGGGACCTTGGGGACCCAGGTTGACAGTGGCCTTTCTTTTGACACTCACATTGCTAAAGTGGTTAGAAAGACCTTCTACATTGCCCACCTGATCATGAAGGGATTCACATCCAGATCAAGTGAGGTCATTGTTCCCCTGTACTCTTCACTTATCAGACCAATGATCGAGTACAATGCCCCATTCGGGATGTATCTCACCCGACACCTGCAGCAATTGGAGAGACCCCAAAAGTTCCTCACCAAAAGGATAAAGGGACTCCAAAATCTGTCATATGCTGCCAGACTGAAGAAACTCAAGCTCTATTCAGTCGCATACCGCCTGCTCAGAGGTGACCTGTGCTTGACATACAAGGCCATGTCCAACCCGGAATTAATGGACATGCTCCACCTCAAAAAATCCAAATCTACCAGAGCCACTAGAGCAAGCGACTTAAACCTTAGCACGGATATAAATAGGAAATGCTGGAGGGATAGATTTGTCACCCAGAGACTCCCTATGCTGTGGAATAAAATCCCAGTCCATGTGAGGCAGAGCACCTCGATGGCTCTGTTCAAGAGAAATCTTGACCGGTGGATGGGAGATCGTAGGTTTACCCCGGGAATCATCTCTGTGTCACTGCTGGACAGAGGCACAACAAACTAATGGGCACAGTATTTTTTAACATAAGGGGTGGCGTAAGCCACAAAACGTTGGGCTAGACTTATAAATTCCTTAGGGCAGATAGCCTAGTATAAACCTATGAACCTAAACCTATGAACAATTTAAGTTCTAACAACATTGACACAAATACTTTTGGTACTTCTTGTATTTTGGATATGTCTGTTGATGCATTTAACATCAGGTCTATTATTACTAGAAACTGGAACATCTTATGTGGAAATAGTAAATTAATACAAGTTGTAGGTGATAGACCCAATTTTGTATATAAAAAAAGATGACTGTTTAAAAAAATGTTTACAATTTGACTCCATATATAAAAGTACCCCTGGCAACAGCAGACACTGTAAGGGGGTGTATAAATGTGGTTTTTGTTCTTCATGTCATTTTACTTTAGAGGGACCCTATACTGATCTACCCTGTTTGAACAGGACACTTTCTATTGATGGTGTATACAATTGCAATACTAGTGGCATAGTCTATCTTGCTGTTTGTTCTGTGTGCAGTGAATTTTATGTAGGTATGTCCACACGACCACTTAGTAAAAGAATTAAAGAGCACTATTATTGTATTAGAACTAAGAACATCAACAATGCTCTATTTAAACAATCCATTACATGTAATGGTTTTAAAAAGTTTCTGTTTGCTGTTTTGGAACATGTAGTTAGAAATATAAGGGTGGGGTCCTATAAGGACCAACTGGAACAAAGAGAAACTATGTGGCAGCTCAGGTTAGGGGCTGACAAAAAACCTGGTATTAATGACTCAGTGAATATTAAATGTTTTCTGAAGAATAGAACACTGAAGATTTTAAAATGAATTGTCTATGTTATGTTATTAGATGTGTGCTTTTAAATGACTGTATTTCTTTTGCTAGTGCGCTTTAAGTAATTAATTGTTTTTATTAGGTAATTATTTTGATTTGATATATAAAGGGATGCTGCTGTGTGCATTTTATTTTATTCTGAAGCAGTCTTTCGAGACGAAAGCGATATTAAACTGTGTTTTTTGCTATTGCTGGTGGTTTCCTTCATTGTTCGGTCAGACTGGCGGTTTGGTTTTTATTAACTGAAGAAGACAATAAGAGGATGGAAGAAAAGATTACGATGATAGAATTAAAATGTGTTAAAAACAGTAAATGTAGAAACAGCTACAGGTTTAGCTGGACTTGAATATCTAATGTATAAGGACATGCAAGAGTGACAAAAGGAATATTTTTTGAAGGTGTTAAATGAATGGTTTGAAAAAGGTGTAAGTGATGAAAAAATATGTATGGGCACAATGAAATTTATATGGAAAAATGGAGAAAGAACAGACATAAAAACTGGAGACCACTAGTATTAAATAATGTTGATTATAAGATTTTAAAGTAAATAGTAGAAAAAAGAATAGTAAGTGAGGCTAATAAGTTACTGACTGAAACAATATTTGTAACAAACCACGAAACACATACTTCACATAATCAGTGTGCCACGCAATCACAGCCCTTAAGGCAAAATAACATACCCAACACACTAGTAATAGGCGACTCTATAGTCAGGCACACTGATGTCCCACTAACTAGGCTGGACAAGGAGAAGGTTACAGTTAGCTGCCTGTCGGGTGCCAGGATCAGCCGCATAACACAAGCACTCAGGTCGCTGCAGAACAAATACAAATATGACTCTCTCATTGTCCATGTTGGTGTGAATGACCTGAGACGTACCTCCCTGGACTACATGAAAAGACACATGGAAGAGCTCTCTGATCATGTAGCCCAGGCCGGTATGACCCTGACCCTGAGTAGTATCCTGCCCTCACCAAGAGTGATGCCACAGTATAAAGAAAAAATGATTAATTTCAACAATTGGCTAAGTTTCTGGTGTCATTCAAAGGGGATCCAGTATCTGTCCACCTGGGATGACATGCTCAACAAGCCATACTGCTTCACAAGAGATGGCTTGCACCACTCACACTTAGGCTTTTGAATACTGGCCAAGGCTTTTGCCGTCCCCATAGTGCCTTTTTTAGGCAAGGCTCAAAAGACAAACCCACCACCATAAATAGCACAAGTAACCAAAAACTGAGGGTAATGCTACTCAACGCCAGAAGTCTAAACCTCAAAATGCATGCACTCGAGGCATTACTCAGTATGGAGAACATCAATATCTGTGCAGTATCAGAAACCTGGTTTAAGGCTCCAGAGAGCACCCCAGCACTACCAGGATATAACTCATACCATACTTTTCAGCCACAGAACCCGGACCAAAACACAAAAGGCGGGGGTGTATCCATATTCATCAAGGATACCCACACCTCCAGGTTAGTGGCACAGCACAATGCCTCAGAGATCATCCATGTGCAACTAACAATGGGCAAAACTGCAATTCAAATTGTAGCTTGCTACAGATCACCCACCATGACCCAGGACCCCCATTCCGCATTTCTGGAGACACTGGAAAATAGGAAGGTCCTACCAAACGCCCTAATATTGGGTGATTTAAATTACCCAAACATTAACTGGGAGAACTACTCAAGTACTAACTCCCTTGCCCAACCCTTCCTAGAATTTATAAACTCGAATGCCCTGGATCAACTGGTCAACACCCCCACCAGAGGTGACAACATATTGGACTTGGTCATCACCAAGATGGGCGACCAGTGTTCTACACCAGAGGTTAACCCCTGGCTGGTTAGATCAGAACATAGACTAATCACTCTGGATATCCACATTCCGCCCCCGCCCCCACCCCTAATAAAGGAAACTACCATGAAAAACTTTTCAAAAGCAAACTTCACATTATGTAAGACCGAGGTGGAAAGGTTCACAGCCCCCATGCTAAAGGACAATGCTGTCCAAGTTGCTGAATCCCTTACAAAGGCACTCTATGAGCACCTGCAAGAATGCATGGATCGTACTATCCCAAGAAAAACCAAGACTCACTCCTCCAAGAAAAGGAAACCAGTCTGGTGAACCCCTGCCATAAATAAGCTATACAATACAAGGAGGAAACTAGTACAGAAAAGAGTAAAATCCCAAGAAGGAAAGACATCCCTGATCAGTATCAGCAAGAAACTATGATCCCTCATAAAATCATCCAAGGCTAGCTTCAAAAGAAAAATTGCCAAGGACTCCAAAGATAACCACAAAGTGTTCTTTAGCTATGTCAAGAACCTAAGTGGAAACTCTCAGATCTGCTCTGAGTTAGTGCAGAATGGCACAAAAATACACTGAACCGACTGATATTGCCAACATTCTGGCAGACAGGTTTAGTGCAAACTTCACCCTCCTCTCACCCCCCTAAAGGGCCCATAACCATACCAGAAGAATGTAGAGCTCTGGCAATCACTGACACACAGGTTAAAACAGCCCTATCCAAAGCCAAAAATACAGCTTCAATGGGACTGGATGGTGTCCCAGGCTGTGTCTTACACGAGCTCCAAAATGAACTAACCCCTCACCTAAACACACTGTTCAAACTCAGCCTCTTTACAGGCTACATACCCAAAGAGTGGCACACAGCAACAATTGTCCCGCTCCACAAAGGTGGAGCCACAATGGACCCGGGGAACTATCGCCCTATAAGCCTGACTAGCCTGGTCTGCAAGGCTATGGAGCGCATCATCATGGAACTCATTAACAGAGACATTGGGAACCTCCAAACGTTGGACCCTACCCAGATTGGCTTTGTTAAGGGCAGATTATGCCTCCTAAACCTGGTGGACTTCTTTGAGACAGTTACCAAGGCTTTAGATGATGAAAAGGAGGTCCACACAGCCTACCTAGACCTCACAAAGGCTTTCGACAATATTCCCCATTCTGGTATTACAGACAAGCTCACCAGCCTGAAAATAAACCCCTACATCACGAGATGGGTTGCCAATTGGCTCATGGATAGAACCAACACGGTGAGAGTTGCAGGTTCTAGGTCTGACTCTAAACCGGTTACAAGTGGCATCCCCCAGGACTCAGTCTTGGGACCCCTCCTGTTCGGTATAGACTTCTCAGAGGTACAGGCAAGCACAGGAGGACTATGGCTGACCAAGTTCACAGATGACTGTAAACTGGGGGCCATAAGTGACTCTCCGGCTGATACAGACATCATCCAGAAGGGTCTCACTGAGACGGATACCTGGATGCCAAAAAGTGCACAGTCATCCCCTTTGGAAAAAACAAAGTACCTGTGAACTACCACATATGTGGTAGTCTCCTAAATACATAAAATGTAATAAGGGATTTGGGGACCCAAGTAGATAGTAATCTCTCCTTTGATAATCATATTGCCAAGGTGGTTAGAAAATCCTTCTATGTGGCCCACCTAATCACAAAAGGGTTCACATCTAGAACAAAAGAGGTTATTGTGCTCCTCTACTCATCACTCATCAGACCCATCATAGAGTACAACGCCCCATTTGGGATGTACCTTACAAGATGCCTGCAACAGCTGGAAAGACCACAGAAGTACCTCACCAAGAGGATTACTGACCTCAAACAGATGCCCTATGCAGCCAGACTGAAGAAACTCCAGCTGTACTCGGTTGCATACCGCTTACTCAGAGGTGATCTCTGTCTGACATTCAAAGCCATGTCCAACCCAGAATTGATGGATGCGCTCCATCTAAAAAAAAAAACAAATCCCCAAGAGCCACATGCTCTGGGGATCTAAACCTCACCACAATGATGAATAGGATGTGCTGGAGGGATAGATTCCTGTCCCAGAGACTCCCCATGCTTTGGAACAGGATTCCAATCTACATTAGGCAGAGCCGCTCACTAACACTCTTCAAGAGAAACCTTGACGAGTGGATGGGAAACAGAAAATTTACCCCAGGGATCACTGCAGTGGCTCTGCTGGACTGAGGCACAGGGAACTAATAGCTCTGCTGGACAGAGGCACAGGGAACTAATCTAAGGAGGTGGCGAAAGCCAACACATTCTGGCTAGGCTTATAGATGCCCTTGGGCAGATAGCCTAGTACTTACCTATGAACCTATGAACCTATAAAAGAAAAAGGAAGTCAAGAACTTTTAATGTTAATAAGAGAATTGGCAGATGGTGTAATAAATAGGGAAACATAATTAAAAATACCAGTAGGAGATATAAGTAAAGCATATGACAAGATGCAGCATGAAACTTTATGAGAGATTTTGAAAGAATAAAACACAAGTAATAAAACAATCAACATTTTGAAATTTGTATATAACAAAAATAAAGTGAGACTAGTGGTTAATGGTTGGTTAAGTGAGACAATAGAAATTAAGAATGGTATTAAGCAAGGGTGCCCAGCAAGTAGTATTCTATTTGCATTAACTATGAATACGGTAGTTACAAGATAAACTTGGCATTGGAGGAAGCTAAATCATGTGCACCAGAAGGAATTCAGATTCCAGTGATGTTCTAGTATTAGTTGTTAAAAATAAAGAATGGATGGGTATAGCCATTAAGACACTAGACAAAGAACTGAGGGTGTTAGTTTTAAGTATCTATAAGGAAAAAGAGTAAAGGACTGGAGTTCCCCTGGAATAATAAACGGTATCCAGTTTAATAAAGAAGAAATAGAAATTCTGGGAATAAGGTTTGGTAGTGAACAACAAAGGGTGACACAATGGAAGGGCATAATATTTAAAATAAGGAGTACTTGTATATTCTGGAGAACATTTAACCTTACATATAGGAGCAAAGCATGTTTAATTAATTCAGTGGTATTAGGTAAGATAGCACATTTAACAAGTGTATTTAAGATAACCACCAGAATGTGAAGAAGAATTATTGAACATGTTATTTACATTTATATGGGGATCTAGATTGAACCCTATTAAAAGAGGGATTTTTTATGTTACCAATAAGGAAGGAGGTTTGGGTTTGATAAACCCAATTCTGTATATAGTCTAATTAAATTTGTATAAAATATTGACATGGCTGCAAAAAAGGAAACTTATTAATAAGGATTATAGAGGAAAAATATAAATCAATCTGGGAAAAGCTTAAATGTCTAAAAGGAAGTAAAAGAATCATTTGTATAGAAATTAAACTATATCAGAAAAAAATATTACTATGTAAGACTGATTTAAGAAACGGAAAAGTATAGGAAAACATGGTATGAAAATATAATCGTAAAATATTATTATATTTACTCTTGGAAGCATGTATGAGATAAAAAGTGAAAGCTTTAAAAGCAAAAATGAAAAGATGCGAAAAACATGTGGAATGTACAGATTTTTTGTGGAGGTTGTCTATAAATAGGCTTCCAGTAAAAGCTAACATGCCATGTAAAATAAAAGACAGAATCTGCATATATTATGGGGAATTAGATACCACTGAGCACGTTTTTCTGAAATGTAAAAGTGTACACCAATTGTGGGAAAAAATATGCCATAAAGAATGTTTAAAAGGACTGAAAAATGTTAAATGTATAAATACGGACATGATAGGATATGAATATTATGAAAATATCAAACAACATGACATAGATTAGATGAAAAAATATTTTGCGTAATGTGGATTATCTGGAATAAAAGAATTAATGAGATAAAATATAATGGGAAATGGGTATTGTTAGAGATCTTGAAGAAAATAAGATTTTGGTTGTGGAAAAAAGAGTGGGGGGAATTGAAAGTCTGAAAATTATGACAATGTGTGCATTATGTATATATAATTGAAAATATTGTATATGAATTGTGAAATTTGTATATATAATGTATATATTGTATTTTGTGAATTTTAATAAGGACATACTCTTTTCAATAGGTGCCATGAGATTTTTTACATCCACCTGACCTACCACTAATATCTTTTACATCCACGTGACCTACCACCAATTCAAGAAAATGGGGCCTCAGTTTAACATCTCACCCAAAGGACAACACACTCAGGAGTACAACCCACTCCCCACTATATGCAGCACTGTTGTATCAGCAATTGATCTATCTAGTGTGGAAATAGAACCCACGGCCTTCTTCATCAAAGGTGAGCTTTCTGTCTATTATTATTACTGGCACCTCTAAGACATCTGATGTATATATAATCAGTAAAGTTGCTGTAATGAGTGGGCATATACGGAGGCAATCTGTAGATAAAAGTGACCGGTCCTGTCCATTGTTTGCTCACAGGTAATGATCACTGCCATGCTGTAATGGAGCCCTACCCCATTACAGTTTGCCACATTCATTCAATTGCTTCCTGCAGCCCCACTCTTGCCTACAGGTCAACAGCTACAAGAGCTTCTTTGATATAGACTATCCCTGGGATTCAATAACACTACACTAAGTGTACAGTATACCTACACTGAGTGAACAGTCAACACAGACATAACTTACACCTTCTACCTCCTAATTTTAGTTTTCCTACTGATATTCTTGCAGTTTTAAATATTGACAGGAATTCATAAAGGTTACCACAAAGTGTAGACTACGTGTATACTTAGTGTAATCTTTCTGAGTGACTAGAAAGCACAAAAAATGTGATAAGAAGGTTCTTGAATACATATCTTGTACACTAATCTGGCCTTATGACTTCTGAAGGCGTTTTGACTTTTAATGTCTTGTTTGATTGATATTCTGTACTTCTAGATTTACTGTTGTTGCATACTTGTTTGATAACACACAAAAGTCATTTTGATTTTATTGCACAATTTTTATTTATTTATTTATTGTTAGTTTCAGTTTATGGACATTATTTTATCTTGCTTTTTTTGTCTGTTAATAATTAGTATAAATTGCTTTCATGTAAATACCACAATAAACTTGAAAGTTCACCTTATAGGATTCCTCCACTTTCTCCCTCACTTCTTACCTCCCCCCACAAAAAACACAGCATAATTAGCTAAATACAAAATAAGGAGATTAAACATCACTAGTTTATAAAAAAAAATCTGACTAGGCACCATGGCAAAACAATAACAAGGAAGCACAGCTGGAAAATTCCAAGGCAAAATAACTGCATATAATTTAGTCGAAAAGAAGTAACTCAGTTATCTAAAAAGCATTGAGCATAGGGGTATTGACACAAGTCTTCTTTGAGTCTACCACCATAAATAAAGATGAATTACAGTTAGAACTGATCCTAAAACATTAACGGTCCGACAGCAATGCACCATTTAGTATAACAACTCAAAAGAGCACTGATCAGCAATGCAGGATGAACATCAAAGCTTACAGAATGCCTTTTCAGCCATCTCCAACCTGAAAAAAGAAACTCAAGGAGACAGCTTGTATTCATAGCTATGCCAGCATATTACAGTGACATCAGAATATCTTTCATTCTTAGAGAACACCTTCAAGCCTCTATAAAAATCTGAACATGGGAGTCCTAAAATGAGTCAGCTCAGCCCAGACAAAAGATGAGTTACAAAAGGGCTGGAACTTCAGGAAAAAAATGTTCCAACAGGTCCCCAGTATTGATATGATAAACCACAGTAGAGATGCAAGGAGACAGCTGTCACTAATGTGAAAATAGCAGACTACCTTCACTTCCTTGTTACTTGAGAAAAATGTAAAATAAAAACTCTTAAACTTAGGATAAAAAGAAATAAATAGTCCAAAATATCAGATGTTAATTCTTCTTCTATAAAAGTACTGAAGAAAACTCAAACAGACAACCATTAGAATAATTCAGTTTCTACTTATGATAAGTAACCAGATTTTGATTTTTTTCTATTTCGTTTAATAAAAACACCCACTAATTTCAAACCTGCTTCCTCAGGAATGATATTCCATCCAGTCACAAGGTCATTTTCAGCATTATTCTGCACAGGAATTTTGTAAAGTCTCAGACCTCTGTGTATTCTGTATTCCTCAAAGCTTGTGTTAAGGAGAATTTTCCCCATTGTAAGTTTTCAATCTTTTCAGGTGTTTTTCCACTTGAAACACGGTAGTTTCTAGATTGCCAGTGTTGCCATTAGATGCAGGTGTATATTCCGGTTACTAGTATTTCTGTTCAGCATTTGTGTTTTATCCCACCTTGGAACTTCAGAAGACTTCTAAATTCATCAGTGGATGCACTAGTCATTCTCTTGTATCATTTCTATTGGCCATCTCATAGAAAAATAAGGATGGTATCCATAGTCTTCCTGCAAACATGGTAGGATTATTTGCGATATTTGTGAGTGGGTGTAACTAAGGTGCAATTCATAGAGGCCATTTCTGGCAATGCATAATACCTGCGATTTAGCATAAGCAAATTAAGTTTAATGAAATGTAAATGAGAAGTTCTATAAAGTGATGTATGCTAATGTAGAGTTCTCGCGATTCATAGTCCAATAGGCGTACCATACACACATCTGTTCTTAAAAGTATTGCGATGTGTTTTGTATCCATGACCATGTATGCAGAAGCACTTACATAACTCAGAATTATTTCCCAGCATTCCCTTCAGTACCTTTACCAAGTATGCACAAAACCTCAAATGACATCAGTAGAAGTTACTTCCCCAGCAGCTCCTTCAGTAATTTATGCAAGTATGCAGAAGTACTTCAAATGACACCAAACTGATCCCTTCAGTAATTTGACTAAGTATGAACAGGCACTTTACTGATACCTAATGAAACATTTCCCCAGCAACCCCATTAGTATTTTTTTAAACTGCTTTACTGAATTATCACTTAAGACATAGCAAACGTACATTTATATAAAAGAAAACAAACTGTATTAACATGTTCCCAGTTACAAACATTATACATTACATATATTCTTTTGAATAATTATCATCAATTCAGCATTACATAAATTGTTCAATTCCTGCCGTCTGTTAAACCTCACTTCTCCTCCAAAACATCCCACTTCCAGTTCTTTTATCTCTGTTACAATATTCAGTACATCAAATACAGTTGTTCAATACTTCAAAAAATGCAGTTGGTTTAGACCATGATTTCCATTTTCAAGTAACTGTATTTTTTTTTTGGCAGCCACTAAAATTAAACTTAACAAGACCTTACTATGTCTAGGCAATTTAGATCCTGTATCCCAGCTTAAAAAAATAATTTCTGTCAGAGTACTCTGTAGGGAATTTTTAAAGTCTGCCAACTCATTACACTCCCAAAACATGGGTTCCCATTTACCTCTTTCTTCCCAATCAAGATTTGCCATCTACCTGAGAAAAAAAATGTTTGGAGTCTGTTTGGGGTATAAAAATATCCATCCATGCAAACACTTCCAAGCAAAAATCCTAAATCTTCTAGACTTTGTTGCATATTTGGGAGCCATATATATGTCCCCCAGTGTTTCCTTATTAATTGCTTATCTAGTCTCTGTTCCCAATATTTTCTAACCTCCTCTGATTGATTCCTACAGTTGTGCAACATTTTATATGCCCTATTAATTATCCTCTTTTTTAACAGCAGCTTCTGTTCTAGACTCAGGTCTTTCATTTAGGATTCTCCTATCCCCTTCTCTTTGCCTATACTCTGATATCAATCCCTGATAGGGAAGATGGTCTCTAGCCTGCAGTCCAAATATCTTCTTGGCCTCTTCCCATCCTATTACCTTTCATTCTATATTTATTTGCTCCCAATACCTTTGTATTGCCAGTTTTCTCCAGTAAATTTCAGCCCCCCTCTTGCCTATTCTCTGTACCCCTAAATGCAGTCATCCCTAGTGGCAAAAATCTCTTTTCTCCATTTTTGTGTTGGCTTAGCTCTTAGAGTACTTTCTGCTACTTTAAGAATATAATATTCTGTATGGTTGTTTTTCTCCTTAAGGATCTGCATCCAAAACCTCACTCTTGCCTTATTTCTTGAATTTCCCCCATCCCATAATCATCCCTTTTCACATTGAATTATAGCCTTCAGCTTGTGTTATACATATGAGCCTTAACTCTGTAGCTTTAAAATATCAATTCAAATCAGGTAATCCTAAACAACATTGTTCTATTGGCAGGATCAACTTATCGCACTTGACCCTTGCCTTCTTCCCCTCTCTGATAAAATCCTTCATCTCTTTATTAACTTCTGTCTGCAGTTTTACCTCTAGCTGATAAAAATATGCCTAACCTCTGTATAAAACCTATATAAAACTAAAGGTACTAAAACCATTTTCACTGCTTGTATCTTAGTATCCATATTCTTAAGCAAGAGCTTCCAGTTTCTCAGTTTTTATATTATCGTTTATTTAGTCTCTTCCCACATATCCTTAGCTGCCATAACAAAATCCATCTTAATCTATACTCCTAAATACTTCATTTTATTGTGTGCCTATAAGTATGGCTATTGCTGAACCAATTCATACGTGGGTACATAGTTTACAGTTATAGTCTTTGTGTTATCTTCATTAATTTTATATTCTGAAAACACTTGAAACTATCTCAAAATGTTTGATAATATTGTGATGTCCTTTTCTGGTTTTATCAGGTACAAAATATTATCATCTGCAAATAAAGCTAACATTTCATGATTACCATTCCAGTTATATCCTTGAATTTCTGAATCCCTTATTTTCTTTGTCAGTAGCTCTAAATATAATGCAAATGGGGAAAGAGGACACTCCTGCCTGGTTCCTCTTTTCAGACACAGCTTATCAGAGAGGAATGCACTCATTTCAATTTTTGCCTCTAATCCCTCATATATACTCCCATATCAGTGAACACAAATGCCTCAATTACCCTACTCATAAAATCCCAGTTTACTCTGTTGAAATCTTTCTGTACCTCAAGACCCACTAACAACAGTGGTATTTTCTTACATTTTGCTTCCCTCTGGATCATCGTTGTTCTGTTAATGTTGTCAGATGTTTGCCTCCTCTCTATAAAACCACACAGATCCATGTCTATCAATTTTGGCATTACCTTTGCCATTTGTTTAGCTAATATAGACATAAACACTTTATAATCATGGTTTAAAATTGAAATGGGCCTACATGATGGAGCTTTACCACTTTTAGGTATTATACTCACCACAGCTTTCCTATAGAAATACTTTTAAAATACTGTTAAACAAAACCTTCCAGATTTTTATCACTTTTTTCCCTCCTAGCTTCCAAACTTCCACATGAATACCTTCTATTCATGGAGACTTTCCTGCAGATTGATTATACATCACTGTTTTGTCTCATGTTTTCCTATCTTAAGTGTTAATTTTTGAGCCTCATCTACATCTAACCTTGGCATACATAAGTCTTTCATAAATATTTCCATTTATTTTCTTTATTGATTTCCACATTTCTCTATATAAATTTTCATAAAATTTCCAAAATATCTCAAATACAGCTACAAGGTCTCTGGTTATTTTTCTTGTTATAGGTTCCCTAAGTTTGGCAATAACCCTTTCCACTTTTTGTTGCTTGAGTCAGTGTGCTAAAAGTTTTTGTGCTCTGGAATGATTATATATATATATATATATATATATATATATATATATATATATATATATATAAAAGAAAACAGTTGCTTAACAGCAATCTTTCTAAAATAATGCATATTATGCAGATACTCCCTTATTTTCTCTTTAGCACTCTGCAATGCACCTCTTCTTGTTCTGTGAGATTCTTCTTATTCTGAAATACTTTAACCTTTGTCAGTCCCTCAGAATAATTCTTGTTACTTCTTAACCATATCTCTTTTTTATTTTATTTCTACCCAATTTTTAAACTCGATTTTCATTTTATCCCACTCACTATCTCTAATTTCTGAATAATTTTTTATCTTCCTTAATAACTCTTGAATAATTTCCACTACCCATTCATTAAATTCCTTTCTTTTTAACAGGTAGGTGGGGAAGTGCCAGTGTCTCCTTTGTACTTCATTACCCTTCATTTTTATATTAGTTGTTATTGGATATGTGTCAAAGGTTTCAATTAAATGCACATGTTCCTGTGAAATATAATTTCTGTCTAGTCTAGTCTAGTTATTGTACCTTGAGGAATAATATATAAATTCTCTTTGAGTTCCTACTTCTGAACTTATGTCTTCTACACAAAATATTTTCAGAAATGTCTTCAAAAATTTACCATCATCTGTTATATTTTCCCTTCTAGGTCCCCCAGATACATTCTTACTGTTTCAAATCAAGTTCCATTTTCCACCTATAAGTAATATTGATTACTGAAAGCTGATAATTTCTCCAAAAATATTCTTAAACTCTGTAAAAGCAGTTTTAGGTAGAATATAAATGCATGCCAGCACAATCCTTTCCCCTTCCCAGTATCCCCTTACTGCCACAAATCTACCATTAGTATTTTTTTTTTTGCTTTTTCTATCACTACTGGAGCACCTGTAGCAATTACTGTAAGTACTCCCCCTTTCCTTTGTCCCTGATATTCTGATGAATATCCATCCTCAAATCCTTTCTTAATTAAATTCACATGCTCACTTCTTTCCAAATGTGTTTTCTGTAGATTTCTTAATGTAATACTGTACTCTTGCCTTTTTTGTCTATACTTGTGATGCAATTTGCATTCCAAAATAATATGGATAGTGTAGCTATTATGATGAGGTTATAATTCCCACCTATTATATATCACAGCTTTTTTAAATGTTTATTTCCAGCTTTTATGTTACATGCATCCACTAATGTTTGGCAGGTTGACCCTTTATACAGTGTTGTCTTATCATCTCCATTTGAATATGTATTACATTTTACAAGATTTTTTTTGTTTTAATGAGAACCTTCAGGAAAAACAAACCCAGAGCACCCCTATAACCTATTAACTTAAAACAAACACACATAAAACCATGTACATCTTCAAATAATTAATTTTAACCTTCCTAATAGAAACAGTTGTCTCAAATCAAGAGCTTCACCCACAGGCATTACTTAAAATTATGATTATCCATGCTAAGGCACATATTACAGCTTGTACTGCTACTTACACTGATTGCTGTCTGGTCATCTCTTATCTTTATTTCCACTCCCAGATGTGAAAAACAGCTTGTATTCTTTCAGAAAACATAACTTTTAGCCTTTAGAGAAAGTACACTGTTTATCTTTAAATAAAACTAAATTATTTACTGTTCAAGTAAATGTAACAATTTTGGTACCAGGAAATCTGCTCTTATTCACTTCCAGTAATTTCAGACTTTATTTTTTACTAAGCTGTTTGCCCTTTAATTTTAAGTTTCTGTCACAGGGTCCATAACTCTTGAGATTTATTGCCTTCAGCTGTAGTCAGCTTGTCTCCTTAGAAACATAAAAACAGAATATGCAGTTGTTCTCGGCTGCAGACTTCTCAACTTACACTGAACATTTACTTGTTAAAGGAAAACTTTCCATTACATTCACAGTGTTCTCTTATTTTAAAAGCCCACTCACTTACACACACAAAAACAATTGTTATTAGATTAAGCCAAGGGCAGTAATACAGACATTGACCTATGGAAAAATAACAGAAAACATCTCAACTCTACATATATTATAATCAGTGCACTTTTAAACCCCAACCCCACCCCAACAACTCAAGATTACAGCATATTAACTTAAACATGTTTTTGTTCAGCCTTTCTTCCCTTTTTATATTGTAATGCCTACATTTCTTAAAACTAAAAAAGAAAAATGTATACTTGCTTATTTTAGTATCATTATCACATACAATACTCACTGAAAATGCTTTACTTAAATAACATGCAATTAATATCATGACATGTTTTATTTAAATACTGTTAATAACAACATTTTTACTTCCAGTTACTTTATTTTTCCCTTTTAGTGTACTTCCAAACATTGATGACATAAAGTGGGATATATGTATTTTGCTCCCCCTCAAGTCTAAGAAAGTCAACAAAAGCTCAGTCTTTCTCAGCCACTTTTTCATGTAAAGCCATATTTCACTAACGTGACTGAAGCAGTATAAGCTCACATTTATTCATTAACTGCAGTATTGCTGGTCTTCTTCCTTTTCATCCCCATCTCACAACCCCAGACTCTGGTTCTAGTCAACTCCTGTGCTTTTTTCTGTCTGTCAAGTATTTTCTTTTGGAACATTGGAAAATATTTCAATGGCAAAGTCTGTCTATGAGCTTTATTATTAGAAGAATGAGAAGCAGAGTTCCCCTAGCTTTGATGGCTCACTTTTTGTTGGATAAAGTTTTGTATTTCCTCTTAGCCTGTTTTGCATTAAAAAATGACTTTGATCCTCCAAGAAAAAAATATTCGGAAGACAGATGGATACAGCAGCTTTAATATCTCAACATTCCCCGATTGCTGGGATACATTTGCTTCTCTTCTGCCTGGTGAACAGTGAATAATAATTTTACAGAAACACTCTACTGTCTCCAATTTTTAATACTTTGTCCATCTGCTAAAGTGTTGTCAGGATCAACTCTTTCTGATGCTATGATTTCATCTTTACTAACACATTTCTTGGCTGCTTTTTTATGGCTAGGGTTGGAGCATGCACATAATGAGCCCTTTCAATTAACAAATCCTGCACGGAATACCATTCCAGTTGCTTAGTTGTGCTTTCATAAAATTAATACAGGCTGTTCCTTCCAGTTTCTCTGGTACAGCAAAAAATCTCAGGTTTCCCTGTGTGCTCTGTCCTCTAAACAACTCTTCTTGAGCAGTCTCACATTCACATAGCCTTTTTTATTCGATCTCTGATTTTTGTAGGTTTATTAGTTCAGCTGAATAACTGTTTAAAGCTTCCTCCACTTCTCCAGCCTTTTCTTATTTGAGTTGATATACTCCTTCAGCATTTCCTTTATTTTAATCAGCTCTGAGAAAAATTGATTTATTTTTTTCTTCTAAATTACTAGAAGCCATCTTTAATCTCAAAGTTGGAGCCTGAACTTCTTTTTGTTAAACAGTTGCAGGATTCTTCCTAGTCAATGTTTTTTCTTCACCTTTGGTAGTTGATTTTCTTTCAGGCTATCTAAGTTTCTTCTTTGTTGGGATTCAGGCAGTGTACTTACTAGCCAGTAACTGAATTTTACTAAAACTGGCAGAATTACTAGCCCTTTTCTCCCAGTTTCTTTTTTAACATGGGAGAGCTGAAATTAAGCTGTTGATCAGTGTGCAACCATCTTGGAAATCATCCTCCTTCAGTAGTTTGACCAAGTAAGCACAAGCACTTCAACTGAAAGCAAAGTGAAACATTTCCCCTAATGACCCCTTCGGTAGTTTGACCATGTATGCACAAGCACTTTAATGACACTAAAATGAAACATTTCCCCCAGTGACCCCTTCAGTCCTTTGAACATGTATGCACAAAGTACTTCAATTACACCAAATGAAACATTTCCCCATCAAAGCACTTCATTTGACACGAAGTACGGAAAAAGTAATCAGAGACCTAGGGACCCAAGTCGACAGCGACCTCTCATTTGACACCCACATTGCCAAAGTGGTTAGAAAAACATTCTACCTTGCACACCTCATCATGAAGGGATTCACATCCAGATCCAAGGATGTCATTGTACCCCTATATTCCTCCCTCATCAGACCCATGATTGAGTACAATGCCCCATTTGGTATGTACCTCACCCGGCATTTGCAACAGCTGGAGAGACCACAAAAGTACCTCACCAAGAGGATCAAGGGTCTCCAACATATGTCTTATTCTGCCAGACTAAAGAAACTTCAGCTCTATTCAGTAGCATACCGCCTGCTCAGAGGTGATCTCTGCCTGACGTACAAGGCCATGTCCAATCAGGATCTGATGGACATGCTCCACCTCAAAAAAGCCAAATCCATCAGGACCACGAGAGCTAAAGACTTAAACCTCGGCACAAGTATGAATAGGACATGCTGGAGGGATAGATTCATAACCCAGAGGCTTCCCATGCTTTGGAACAAGATCCCAGTTCGTATTAGGCAGAGCCCCTCACTGACTCTCTTCAAGAGAAATCTTGATGACTGGATGGGAGATCGTAAGTTTACCCCAGGGGTCACATCTGTGTCACTGCTAGACAGGGGCACAGTAAACTAATTCTATTATATAAGGGGACCTTCATTGTGTCACTACTAGACAGAGGCACAGTATTCTAAATTTATTCTGTACATTTTTGTACCATTTCATGGGGTGGCAAAAGCCACATCACTATGGCTAGGCTTACAAATGCCCCAGGGCAGATAGCCTAGTACTATACTATGAAACTATGAAATTATGAAATGAAACAGTTCCCTATCGATCCCTTCAGTAGTTTTACCAAGTATGCACAGTCACTACAATTGACATTAAAATGAAACATTTCCCTTATCAATCACTTCCGTAGTTTGACCCATGTATGCACAAGCACTTAAACTGACACCAGATGAAGCATTTACATCAGTGACCCCTTCAGTAATTTGGTCATGTATTCACAAGTACTTCAATGACACCAAATGAAACATTTTTCCCAATTACCCCTTCAGTATTTTGACCATGTATGCACAAGCCCTTCAATGATACCAAAAAAAACATTTCCAACTGGGATCCCTTCAGTAGTTTGTCCATATATGCAAAAGCAGTCAAATAACAATAAACTGAAGTATTTTCACCTCATTTTAGTTATGTGTAAACCCACTTATCCATAGTTCTGTCACACATTACTTACACAAGTTCAGGATCCTTTACATGTTCTGTATGCATATGAGGCCCTTTTATGTTTATCTTTATGAAGCAGAGTAATATGTCAATGTGTAAGGCGACTAATCCTTGTAGTAACTCTCCCCCAATGCTTATGCCTTAAGTATGTTACACTTTTGCTGTAAGGAGGCACGTTTATCAAAACTCATCTATATTTCCATAGTCTTATACTGACTACATTTAGATAAATACATAGTGCTGCTATTTGTGGAAAGCCACTATGCACCAACAAAGGGCAGGACTATGAATATTGCCCTAATACTTCACAGAAAAACAGTCAGCAAAGGTCAGGAGCCCACACACTAAAAAGCCAGAATGGTAAAATCATGCGTAGTATGAAATTACAGACAAAAAAATGGAAATCAAACAACAAAGATCACCAATGGCTATGGTAAATTTGCCTCATATCCAAGAACCCTGTGTATACCAAGAGTGAGTCACAGGACAGACAAGTACATAAACCACAGCAGATAGGAGATTAGATAGCTGACTGCTTTCACTTCCTTGTTATTTGAGGATAATGAAAAATAAAAACTTTTAAACTTAAAATTAAAAGCAACAGTAATAAACATTCCAAAACATCAGATGTCAATTCGTCTTCTAAAAAAGTACTCATTACTATGCATGAGATTGTCAATCATGATTTACAATCCTTTGTTTTCATGAAGCATATACTTAGTTTTCCATGGGTAAAGCTATTATCAGAAAGCTGATCTCATTTAGTCCAGTTGGTAGACAAAAGTGTTTGTCATAAATACAATTTGAGTTATTCTGTGACTAAGTCTGCTTGGGTTTTTCTTCAGTACTTTTATATAAGACTAATAAACCATAAAAACAATCCTTTACTCCTTATTTTAACGTATCAAAAAATGAAACAACCCTACTTGAAAAATTAACTAGTACTGGACAACAGTGTTTCAAGAAACCTGATAAAGGGGGAGGCTTGTTTATCATGGATTAGGTGGACTATAATAATAATAAAAAAATGTTTTGCCTGCTAAGTAACAGGGATGTATACAAATATTAGTTCCTTTATGGAAGTCAGCATTGCATATATGATTTGTTGTTGCAATGTAATATTACTCCAGAACTTTATAAGCTTTTGGAAGTGGAGAGAGAGAAAATTCCTTGTATATGTGGGATTCCAAAAGTACATAAAAACATAAACAATCCTCCTCTATGACCTATTGTGAATGGAGGTGTGTCTAAGACCCATCCATTAGCAATCTCTGTAGAGAGGAAGTTAAAATGCTTTTGTTCCAAATATACATATTTACTTAAGAATTAGTGGCATTTTTCATGTAGCATTTCACCTGAACTGTATTCACCTGACTTAGTATTCATGACAACCAATGTTATTGACTTTTTTACAGTAATACCTCTCGATCTAGGATTATCTTGGTTCAGCAAAGCTTTATTTGGTAAGTAAAGCTTAACAAGCACAGTTATTTAGTTGATTAAGTTATTTATGGAATTCATTTTAAAGAATAATTTTATTTATTTTGAAGGTAAATACTATCACCAAAATTCAAGTGTTGCCATGGGAACACTATGTGCCCCCATTTTTTTTCCAATAACTTTTTTTGGTTCTGGAGAAAGTGTATGTCTTCAATTCTGCATATGCCAGGTACTAGAAACACCACATACATTTTTGGATAGCATATATATTTTTGAAGGGTCCTACTGAACTAATAGATGAGTTTATTACATATATTAATACAAATGATTTTTAAAATTTAATTTACATGTTAATTTTGCAAGCGTAAATAATTTGGACATTACTTTATATAAGGATAATGAGGCTTTTCAATCCAACATTTATTATAAACCAACTTATTCTAAGTTCATCTTATATTACAATAGCTTTCATCCTTACCAACAGAAGACAAGCCATATTAAGGGCCAGATGGTAAGACAGGCTCATATGGCTATGGATGAATATGTATTTTTAAATGAATTATTTAAACTTAAAAATATGTTTTAAGATAGAACATACCCTAGTTCTATGCTCAATGAATTACACAATGGAATTATTTCAAAATGCAATAATGGTATTAGTACTCTGATTCTGGGAATAGCAGAAAATGATATTGCTAGTACTGATTCTAATAGAAGTGACTTTCCAAGAAAAAAGGTATTAACAAAAATGACTGCAGTGCTATAACTACCATTATTAGGAAGAACTGGTCTTCATTATAGACAGATACCTTTACAAATATGATTGCATGTTCCTCATCCTTTACTTTTAAATGGGGCCTAATTTAAAAAATCATGTAGAGTATAACAAAAAAGTGTTTCCCCCATATAATAAGTTGGGTTCACCAAAGTGCTGGTCCTGTAATATATGTAAGTATATATTAAACAGTTATGCCTGTACACTGGGAGATTACAAATTTAGAACTCATACTGGTTTTAGGTTTCTCATAACTATGTCAGTCCTAACTGGCATTACCATGGATATAATAACATAATTGGCTAGGCTTAAAATGGCTCGCAAGAGCAGTTAGCTTAGTACTAACCTATGAACCTATGAACCTATGAATCCCCTTTGGGAAAAACACTGTACCCATGAACTACCACATAGACAGTAGCCTACTAAACACCAAAAGTGTGATAAGAGAGCTTGGGACACAGGTAGACAGTAGTCTCTCCTTTGATAATCACGTTGCCACAGTAGTCAGGAAATCCTTCTACGTGGCACACCTCATCACAAAGGGATTCTCCTCCAGAAAAAGAGAGGTCATCATTCCTCTCTATTCATCCCTCATCAGACCCATTATAGAGTACAATGCCCCATTTGGCATGTACATCACAAGACATCTACAACAACTAGAAAGGCCACAGAAATACCTCACTAAGAGGATTACCGACCTCAAACACATGCCATACGCAGACCATCTCAAAAAACTCCAGCTCTACTCTGTCACATATCGCCTACTCAGAGGCAACCTCTGCTTAACATAAAAAGGCATGTCTAACCCACATATGATGAACATGCTACACTTAAAGAAATCGCAATCTCTCTGGGCCACATGCACCAGGGACCTAAACCTTGTCACCACAATAAACAGAACATGCTGGAGGGAAGGTTTCCTGTCTCAGAGACTTCCCATGCTCTGGAACAGACTACCCATTCATGTTAAGCAAAGCTCTTCATTATCCCTCTTTAAGAGACATCTTGACAATTGGATGGTAAACAGGAAATTCTCTCCGGGGATCACGTCTGTGGCTCTGCTCGACAGGGGCACAGGAAAATAATTTTCTTGGGTGGCAAAAGCCAGGGAACCTCTTTTGGCTAGGCTTATATAGGCCCTAGGGCCGATAGCCTTGTACTTACCTATGAACCTATAGTTGCATGGCTCAGTACAAGAGCCTTCTTTGTGAAAATGGATGACCACAGCAGCTCTCCATGTCTCAGATGCAAACCTGGATGAGAAAACTTTCATTAAACTGATCAAGGAGTGGGTCAGAAAGACAGTATTTTAAACTAAAAAGAAGGAACGCCGGTACATTATTAGTCCAAATGTTAACTAGTGCTTCTGACCACAGAGAGCCCTGAGGGCTTGCACAGTGGAGATCTTTGGGGGAGTTACCAGAGGTGGAACTTTGGATTAAATTTGTCTGCTAATATGCTGGCTATATAGGCAAATTATGAATTCATTCTACACAGATATGGGCATTATGTTTAAGCCTTCGGCCATAACTGAAGAAGGACATGAGGCTGCCTTTGACAGACATAGTGCTTTTTAGGTCATACTTCCTATGAGTCTCTTGTCATCCTGATTTCTCATGTTTGGTGATTTCCATGTGGTATCAGTTCATCTGCCTTATATTTTTACTGCTAACGTGCTAAATTTTATTTAGTCTTCAGATCGCTTTTATTCAGCTTTTGGAACTTTAGAACCTCCATGAAATAAAGTATTACCCCTCTCCCCGTCCATACTGATACTGCCCTTTATATAAAGCTTCTGTCCTGGCACTTGCATGCCCTTCTCCCTGTGTTAATTCATATACATTTAAATTCCTGTTACTATAACCATCTCTCCTTCATCCATCACCATGCTTAGCTTACTACCTGTATTACAGCCAAGCTTTGGAAATTATGTGGCATAAATTGGCAAGCATGCATTTTCTCTATTCTGGATGCAACCCCTTTTTCTTCATTTCCCTTTCCACTGTCATCACTCTATCTCAGTCCTTTTAGCATGCCCTGTTTAATGATATTTCTGCACTACAATTAATGTCCAAGAATACCACTGATTTTTCTCTTTCCTTCCAATCCAGTTTAAAGGTACTACTGTTTTGCATATATTTTCAGTCCCTACCTTAGTTTGAGGTGCAGTCTGTCTCTTGTTGACAGTTTCTTCAATTTATGTGTGCGCCATATTCTTCTACAATTCCAGATGCCTGCTGCTTTTTCCATGCCATTAATAAATTGTTATAGTTTGCAGTCAATCTTTCTGATGTTTTTGGGCTTAGGCACCAACATTACCTTTCTCCTCTGAACAGTCTCCCAGTTAAGTAGACTTTCATTGCAACTATCTTAGCAAGTTTTGCATTTGAATCAGACAGAAAAAAATGAGAACTGCTTACATTTCCAGTTTAAATGTCATTCCCAGTTAATCAGTTCATAAAGAAGTGGCACAGGAATATCACTGCTTTGTGCATCTTGTCATATCACTATTGTGTTGACATTTATGTGTCTTGTGAAATCACCAGTATGTTATAATTTGTGTATCGTGAAATCACTAGTGTGCTACCATTTGCAAGTCAAGGTTAGATCATTTGGGAAGCAGAACACCTTTGGGCATGCAGGCATCCCTTTCCAGAAGTGTTCTGTAAAATACTAACATTTGTACTTTGCAATATGTCTGTCTGATATTAAAGAGGTGAAACAGATGCAGACAACAGATAAAAGTTTCATGACATATCAAAAACATTTATTTCTCAAGTTATTGCATAAACATACAGATCCTGAGTGAGTCAGTTTGTTATCTAGCTTTGCTTTAGGACCTCCAGATCCACTAACTCTTCTAAGTAGCTAAGAATGAAAAGGGCTCTTGCAAAATGAGATGTAAAATGCTTGCAAATGGCATTCTATGCATAGGTTATATTAATAATTTATAATTATGCATACTTTACCTTCAAGTCTGACTCGAGTTGGTGGTTCAGCTCTTTCTAGCTGAGGTTCTTCACCTAATAAAAGAAAATATGACTTATTTTGGAAATGATTAAAATTAAAGTTATATATATATAACTTAACCACTTGCCCAACTGTAACATGAGGAAAGGGCCCCAGGACAAATAACAATGAAACAGCTGTATGTATTCAGTCATGCATAAAACTTTTTTGCTATTGTATTGCTCCCATGGCCTGCCTCCCGTTAAACTCTCTCTCAGTCAAACAGCCAGTTTGCTACCCCATCACCAGAGTGACAGTTGATCATGTGAGGCCATCAATTTGACAGCCATTGGGGTGGTTCAGGTGTTTTCTGTTTAACATTAGCACTCACACATGCTCACTCAAGTCCAAGAGATGAACATGCAGTGGGCCATTATGATGCACATCACACCTCAGTTCGACATGATTAATTTGCCCTGTCCCCCCATATAGACAAACACCTCCATGTACTACTGGGGATTCTACCAAGAATAATGCACTCATGAGCAGTAGCCTCTCCCTTTTACCACAGGCAGTTAAAGGAGCTCCTGAGCTTCTAGTTGAACTTGGGGTACACAGGCTGTCCATGTAGCTGGTTTTAAATAATGGATAAAAATATGTGTTATGCTCCAGATTAAATAATGTAATGTCTGAAGCTAATTGGTCAGTCACATTCCAGAGTAATGTCTGAAGTTAATTGGTCAGTCACATTCACAGAAATGTCTGAAGCTTATTGGTTAGTTACATTCCACAGATGTAGAGTGTTTTGTGGGACATTGACAAACTGGCCAGCATAATAAGATTTTTTACTAATGAGTTATTCAAAAGCCTGCTTAGTCTAGATAAATGAGCTCCAACAGTACAACCCAATCCACGTCTCTTGTTTGCCATGAATAGAATTTGCCTTTTTCATATACTCTGCTTTAACAATCTCTTGCTATTGCAACTTTTCGGTGGCTCATATGTTATCTTCCTAAACTATTTTTATGTAGTTTGGAACTACAAGGATTTTTCACTGTTCAGTATCAAATTTAAATGGATAATAAACTTACTATTTAAATCTGAACATTTATTTTTGTTGGCCACATCTATGACATAATTAGCCAATGCAGCAGAATTCTACTTTCGAAAACATCTTTTTGTTTTGCCGGTATATAAAAAATTGATTACAAAAAGTGACAATTAAATGACATATGTTGTAGAAAACGTACTAGATCTTGGTATATGTCTACAATCCAAGCATTTACCAAAGGGGTAAGTTCACTGCATGTTGGCATACAGTATTAACTTGCACTATATATGTGCTCAGAATTCTAGCTCTCCTATATACCCCATTTGGGGCTGCCCCATAAATAGTGTTTGTGGTCGCTCCTTTCAGTAATACATTTCAGTGATTTCTCATGTCTCTCCAAAAAGAGGCAACTGGCTTAATGGGATTAACCTGGTCAGCAAGCTGTAAATACAGAATGCACATTCCACCCTTTATTAACACAACACTGAAACAAATATTAATTTTTCTTTAGAATACATTTTGAAAATGACTCGAGAGTTATACTGACTTATAGGGCAACTTGTTTATAATGGTGAACAAAGACACATGGTAAAAGATTTGTCATGAAAATGTGAAAAGGTTTGATCCTCAGAACAGGTTATTGTAATAGTAAATCATGACACTTGGCTTTAGGTATCTTCTGTTTCCTTTGGTTTGGGTAGAATTTCTGAGCTGTTACTTTTCCCTGTAAGGAAACTGTTTTAATGCCTCCAAAGTAGTTGCCTTTTCTTCTTACAATCTGCATTTCTAGTCCGTCAGTGTCATGAGAGAGATTTCTTTTCCATAAGATTTTGACTTCTGTATTTAATTTGAACATGTTGGCTCAAACTGTTGTTTGTTCACAATATGGTTGCTTGTTACTTAATGCAGGTGATGCATTTCAGCTCAAAATGTTGATTTTAATCCTCCATTGAGATCAACAGGTAATGGAGAAACAAAGACCACTACTTTTAATGTTTTAAGAATGATCACACTTTCTCACGGCTGGGAAAAAAAAAAAAACTTACAGTAAGAATATTTAAGTAAGGCAATACTGGGTCAAACCCCCCACATGGCCTCCGCAAAAATAAATAAATAAATAAATTCTTACATATTTGTGTTAATTCCAGTTCTCCCATAGTACATATTTGTATGTTATGTATGCTTGAGGTAATGGGTTTTGTGCAGAAATGTACATGCTATTACATTTAGACATCATGCAGTTTGATGTAATATAGTAGTATTACTTTCTTCCCTTAAATCAGTCATTGACAAACTAAAACCAAATATTGATACAAAAACTGCCTGCTTTACTAAACAGTATTAAAGTACTTGTACAAAAAAATTAACAAAGTAACTGCACTGAGGTATTTGACAGTACCTTCCTTTCTTTCTGGCTGAGAAGTTTTAGAATTCTCTTAAAAAAACATTCTAAAGTGAAAAAGTACTTTAACATAAAATTTACAATATGGAGAGAGAGACAGAATAGAGATGAAAGCAAAGTTAAAATGGGAAAAACCAAAAAGTCTGAAAAGTCTAAAGAAACATTGTTTGAAAATGTAATGTATGTCCTTTACCAGATCAACAGAGATGGGCACCTACACTATTATGGCTCCCCAGTGAGGTTCCCAGTCATTCATTAATGTACACAGACTTTACTTTCAAAAGAGCCTGCAAGAATTATTTTACAGTTTAATTTCTTCAGACTGTTACAGA